>NW_007253153.1:1069-8403 GCF_000164805.1 Carlito syrichta
TTGACGCGTTCTCAGCCCAAAAATCCACAGGGCATCTTACTATGAGGTAATAATGAAACAGGTTTTTAATGTACGAATCTGGGTAGTGGGAGTCCTCAAATAGAGGAAACTGGACTGCCTATTACAAAGAAAGAATAAGGAATCTGGGCTACACGTGTTCTCTATCCCAAAAGAAATACAGGGCCTCTTGCTAAGGGCTAAACAAGAATGAGGGATTCGAAGCAGGATTGTGGGTCATACTCCTCATAAAAGGATACTTCGAGGGCTCTTGCTTAGGAAAAATAAGGAATCTTTTTTACACGGTTCCACAATTACAAAATCTACTTGGAGTCTTCCTAAGGGCTAAACAAGAATCAGGGTTTCAAAACAACATTCTGGGCAAAGGGAGTCCTCCTATACAGGACACCACACGCCCTGCAGTGAAGGAAGAATACGGAATCTCGGTTACACGAGTCCTCAATCCGAAAAAATTATCAGGACGTCTTGCTACAGGACAAACAAGAATCAGGGCTTTGAACTCCCCTCATATTTAGGAGCTATTTAGAATGTGGATACTAGCAATCAGTCAATTCAGAACTCCAGCAACATTCTGCTCCTCTTGATAGTTATAAACATGTATCTGGCACTACAAGATCATTAGGTCCCTCGAGAAAATTAAGGCCAGATTCCAGCACAAAAGGGATCATCTCGCCATATTTGGAGGAAACTCTTGGTCTCAAGATGAACCTTGTAATTCTCTAACTTCCATTTGTCCTTTAGTTTTTGACATGGGCCGAGGGTTTTGCAGTTGCCGAATGTTTAGTAAGTATTTTTAAAGGTAACCATGAATCACGGATTCCCCGTCCCTAGAAAACTTGTGGGCATCTGTCTTTTTGTATACAGAGTTTTGGAATACACATCGACAAGGAAAATCAAGGCATCTTGCATAGAACGAAAAGGGAGTCCGGGTTCTTAGAGTTCTCATTCGCCGAAGTCTACAGGGCCTCTTGATGAGGTTTAATCAGGAATCTGGGCTTCTAGGTTCCCATATTGTTAGGGTGTCTTGTACAAGGGAACCAGGAATCTTGGATTCCTATTGCCCAGGAAACTTCAGGGATTCTTTAAATTGATATTCAAACAACTTGAATTCTACATCACCATGAAATACCTCGGTGTCTTGCTGAGAATAAAGCAGGAATCTGGGTAATGGGAGTCCTCATATAGAGGAAACTTCATGACTCTTACGAAAGATGAATAAGTGATCTGGGCTGCTTGGGACCTTAATACTGCAAATCTACAGTGTATCTTGCTAAGGGCTAAACAAGATCAGGGTTTCGAGCATCCCTCATGTTTTATAGCTATTTGTTATGAGGATATTATGAATCAATAATTCCTGGATTCCAGCAACACTCTGGTACTCTTGATAGTTGTGAACGAGAACCTGGCACTACAAGTCCCTTTATATACATGGAACCTCTGATTCCAGATGCAGGACACCAGTAATTCTCTCTGATTTTTTTATGTAAGCCGTGATCTCAGTGTTACCTCATACTCCAGAAACTTCAGTGTCTTCACAGTTTTTCATTAGGACTTTGGGTTTAGGTGTTCAATTTTTTTAGGATGTATTATTGAGAGGTAACCAGGAATCTTACATTCCACGTCCCCAGGCATATTCTTGTAATCTTTCTATGGGTATACAAGAATCTGGACTTCCAGGCCAACAGGAAACATCTCGTCCTTTTGCTTAGAATGAAATAGGAAACTGGGTCACTCTGTCCCTTGAAAGTTTCTCCACGCTATACTAAAGAGGAACCAGGAAACTCGGTTTCCATGCAACTTGCAAACATCTGGGCATTTGCTAAAATATCCGTGGCTTAAGGCAGTGCTCATACCTAGGAATCGACAGGGACTTTAGCACATGCTAATCTGGATTCTGGGAGTTCTGGTTTTCATATTATTCAGAGCAATGTCCTATATGCATACCACAATCGGGCATTGCGGATCCCCAGAAAGCAGTTGAACCTCTTGATAATTGTAACTGAGAATCTGGCCTACTGGTCCGCTTGTTTCACAGGGTCCTTTAAGGTCAGTTTCCACAATCCATGCAATCATTCGCCATTTGTTAATGTGATCACTGGCTTTAGTTTACCTCGTAGTCCAGAAACTACTGCTGTACATTGTTTTCACATTGAGAATGTGGGATCAGTGGTTCCCACATATTTAGGATGTATTCTTATGGGGGAAGCAGAAATCTTCGATCCCAGGTCCCTGGGAAACTTCTTGGCATATGTGTATTTGTATGTAAGAGTTTGTACTTCCACGTCACCAGAAAACATCCAGGCATCTACCTGATAATAAAAAAGGTATGTGGGTTATGGGTGGCCTCAATCCATTTCTACTGCGCTCTGTTATAAGGGCTTATCTGGAATCTGGGCTTCTAGTTCTCCAAATTCTTCAGAGCACGTTGCCACTTAGAAAGAACAAGTGTCATTATAGATTCCCAGCAACGTTTTGGTTCTCTTGATTGTTGTAACCAAGAACCAGTCCGTGCAATTCAGTTAGGTTTCTTGGCACAACTAAAGCCAGATTACAGGACTAAGGCATCATCTCGCCATATTTGTATGTAGCTCTTGTCTTAAGATGTATCCTGTAATCCTAAAACTTCCGTTTGTGCAACTATTTTGATATGGCCTAGGGGTTTTGAGGTTGCGAAGTATGTAGTCCATATGTTTAAAGGTAAACAGGAATCACGGATTCCATGTCCCTGGGAAACAGCTGGGCATCTGTCTATTTGCATACAGAATTTGGAATCCAGATCACCAAGGAAAATCAGGGCATCTTGCTGAGAACGATAAGAGAATGCGTGTTCAGGTGTCCTCAATCGTCAGAATCTATCTGGCCTCTTGATAAGGTTTAATGAGTAATCTGGGCATGTAGTTCCCTGCATTTTTCAGAGATACTTGCCCCTTGCATACCTAAAATCTTTTATTATAGATCCAAGAAGATTCTGGTCCCACGATAGCTGTAATCCTATATCTGGACCTACAGTTCCATTTGTTTTATGAATATCTTCAGCCACAATCCAATTCCCCAGGAATAAACTGGCATTTTGCGACAAAATCCTTCGCTTCACATTATCTTAAAATAACGAAATTTCCTGTGGTCAGGCTGGTGGGAATTGGGATATTGAGTTTAGAATATTCCACATTTTTACGTGTCTTGTTAAGGGGAGCCTGTTAACTTGGATTACAGTTCTTAGGAACTATATGGGAGTCTTTCTATTGATATCCAAACAACTGGAATTCTATGTTCATCAGGAAAAATCTCGAGTATTGCTGAGAATTCTGCCAGAGTTTGCATAATGGGAGTCCTCATATACGGGAAACTACATGGCCTCTTACTATGGAAGAATAAGGAATCTGGGTTACACGAGTCCTCAAATCCCAAAAACCTACAGGGATTCTTACTAAGGGAGAGAAATGTATCAGGGATTTGAAGCATGAATCTGGGGAATGGGAGTCCTCATATACAGGAAGCTTCACAAGCTCTTCCTAAGTCCGAACAAGGAATCTGGGTTACACATGTCCTCGATCCTAAAAATCTACAGGGCGTTTTTCTAAAGGCTCAACAAGAATCAGGGATTTGAAGCAGGAATCTCGGTAATGAGATTCTTCATATATAGGAAACTACACAGCCTCTACCTAAGAAAGGATAAGGAATCTGGTTTTCCCGAGTCCTCAATGCCAAAAATCTACTGGGTGTCTTGGTAAGGGCTAAAAAAGAATCAGGATTTCGAAGCAAGAATCTGGAAAATGGAGGTCCTCATATACAGGAAACTACACGGGCTCTTGCTAAAGAAGAATAACGAATCTGGGTTATACGAGTCATCAATTCCAAAAATGTTTAGGTAAGGCCTACAAGACGTGGACTTCAACGTCCCCATAATTTTCAGAGCTCTTTCTTATGTGCATATTAGGAATCAGTCATTACAGAATTCCAGCAACATTCTGGTCATCTCGATAGTTTAAACGAAAATATGGCACTACAAGTCCATTTAGATTTTGGATCCTCTAATGCCAAATTCCAGGACACACGTAATCATCTCGGGTTCTGTGAATGTAAGCCTTGAGTTCAGGATGACCTCGTACACCAGAAACTTCTGGTAGTTCAGGTATTCTGAATTAGGATCTTGGGTTTAGATGTTGCACCATGTGTAGAAGGTATCTTTGGAAGGGCACCAGGGTCTTTTTTTCCAAGTCCATAGGAACGTTATGAAGTCTTTCTTTTTTAATTTTTTTGAGTTGGAGTATCATTCTGTCGCCCAGATTGGAGTGCAGTGGCCACTCCTGGCCACCGCAGCCTCGGCCTGCTGGGCTCCGGCGATTCTTCCGCCTCAGCCTTCCGAGTAGCCGGAATTACAGGCATGCGCCACCACGCCCAGCTGATTTTTTTATTTATTATAGAGATGAGGTCTCGCTGCCCAGGCGGGTCTCAAACCCGTGGGCTCAGGCAATTCACTCACCTCAGCCTCCCAAAGGCGCGGGATTACAGGCTGAGCCACCGAGCCCGGCAGGAGTCTTTCTATTTGGAGCCACGTGTCTGGACTTCTAGGGAACGGGGAAACAACTGGTCGTTTTCTGAAAACCTTGGACACTATGTCCCCAGAACGATTCTACTCATGTTACCAATGTGGAACACAGAAAATCAGTTTGCATGTGACCAGCAAACTTCTGGGCAGTTGGTAATTTTTCCCTGGCTTAAGGTAGTTCTCATACCTAGGCGCCTACAGGAAATTTCTAAATGCTACTCAGGAATTTGGAGTCCCAGTCCCCACACTTTTCAGAACTAATTCCTGTATACGTACCACAAATCTGTCATTACTGATTTCAAGGAACCTTTTGCTCCTCTTATTAGTTGTAACAGCGACTCTGACCATCTGTGCAGCTTTTTTTTTGCAGCAGGCTGTGAGACCAGATTCCACAATCCAAAAGCATGTCGCCATTTTTCGTGTAATTTCTGACTTTGGGTTTACCTCCTAATCCAGAAACTACTACTGGAATTTTAGATTAATATTGGAAACTTGGGATTAGGTGTTCCCAAACATTTAGGACGTATTCTTGAAGGGGATCCAGCAATCTTGGAATCCAGTCCCCATTTGACGATTTGGGCTTATGAGTATTGGTATATAAGAGTTTGTACATCCACGTCACCAGGTAAGGTTCGGGAGTTTTACTGAGAACAAAAAGAATCTGTGTTACAGGGGTCGCCAATCCAAGAATTCTACATGGACACATTGTAAGTGCTAATCTGGAATATGTGATTATATTTCCACACATTCTTTAGTGCTACAGCCCTCTTGGAT
Organism: Carlito syrichta; assembly: GCF_000164805.1. Taxonomy (NCBI): domain Eukaryota; kingdom Metazoa; phylum Chordata; class Mammalia; order Primates; family Tarsiidae; genus Carlito; species Carlito syrichta. The sequence continues at coordinate 6,411 of NW_007253153.1, forward strand.
ATGACAATTTTGTCATTATAGATTCTCAGCAACCTTCTGGTCTTCTTGATAGTTGTAACCGAGAATGTGGACCCTCATGTTCATGGGTTCCTCGGGACAACAAAGTGAAGATTCCAGGACCCAAAGAATCTTATCGCCATATTTGTATGTAACTATCGCCTTAAGATCGACCTTGTAATCCTAAAACTTCTGTTTGTCCTTCTATTCCGATAGGGGCCTGGTGTTTTGAGCTTGCTAAATATTTATTATGTACTTTTAAGGGTAACCGGGATTCATGGATTCCACGACCAAGGGAATTTCTGGACATCTGCCTATTTGTATACAAAGTTTTTTGATCCACATCAAGAGGGAAAACCAGGGCATCTGGCTGAGAACGAAAAGGAAATCCGGATCTAGGAGTTCTCCTTCACCAAAATCTACAGGGCCTCTTGATAACGTTTAAACAGCAATCTGGGATTCAGGTTCCCTACATTTTTCAAAGCTACTAGCTCCAGAGATACCCTTAATCTGTCATTACAGATCACCAGGAATATTCTATTCTCTTGATAGTTGTAATCGAGGATCTTCCCAAATATTCTTTTTTGTCTCATGGACATCTAGGACCATAATCAGGTTCCCCATGAATCAAATGGCATACTGGAAAAAAATCTCTCGTTTCAAGTTACCTCATACTACAGAAATTTCTTGTGGTCGGGCAGGTGGGAACTGGGATATGGGTTTAGGAGATTCCACCTTTGGGAAAGTCTTTTTAAGGGGAACCAGGAATCTTGGATTCCAGTTCCCCAATAACCTTATGGGCGTCTTTGTCTTGATATTCAAACAACTGGAATTCTAGGTCACCAGGAAATAACTCAGCGCCTTGCTGAGAATGAAGCAGGAAACTGGGTAATGGGAGTCCTCATATACAGGAAACTACAGGGCCTCTTGCTGAAAAAGAATAAGGAATTTTGGTGGAACAAGTCCTCAGGCCAAAAATCCACAGGGCGTCTTACTATGAGGTAATCATGAAACAGGTTTTTAGTGTAGGAATCTGGGTAGTGGGAGTCCTCAAATACAGTAAACTGGACTGCCTATTGCGAAGAAAGTATAAGGAATCTGGACTACACGTGTTCTCTATCCCAAAATAAATACAGGGCCTCTTGCTAAGGGCTAAACAAGAATGAGGGATTCGAAGCAGAAATTTGTATAATACTCCTCATAAAAGGAAACTTCGAAGGCTCTGGCTTAGGAAAAATAAGGAATCATTTTCACACGGCTCCACAATCACAATGTCTACATGGAGTCTTGGTAAGGGCTAAACAAGAATTAGGGTTTAAAACAATCTGGGTAAAGGGAGTCCTCATATACAGGATACTACACGGCCTCCAGCAAAGGAAGAATACGGAATCTGTGTTACCCGAATCCTCAATCCGAAAAAATTCCCAGGACTTCTTGCTACTGGACATACAAGAATCAGGGCTTCGAACTCCTCATGTTTTGGAGCTATTTAGCATGTGGATACTAGTAATCAGTCAATTCTGGACTCCAGCAACATTCTGCTCCTCTTGATAGCTATAAACAGGTATCTGGCACTACGAGACCATTAGGTTCCTCAGAACAACTAAGGCCAGATTCCAGCACAAAAGAGATCATCTCAACATATTTGGATGTTACTCTTGGTCTAAGATGATCCTTGTAATTCTCAAACTTCCATTTGTCCTTTTATTTTGACAGGGGCCAAAGGTTTTGCAGTTGCCAAATGTTTAGTAAGTATTTTTACAGGTAACCAGGAATCACGGATTCCCCGTCCCTATGAAACTTGTGGGCATCTGTCTTTTTGTATACAGAGTTTTGGAATACACATCGACAGGGAAAATCAAGGCATCTTGCAGAGAACGAAAAGAGAATCTGGTTTCTTGGAGTTCTCATTCACCGAAGTCTACAGGGCCTCTTGATGAGGTTTAATCAGAATCTGGGCTTCTAGGTCCCCATATTATTAGGGTGTCTTGTGCAA
>NW_007253154.1:0-7200 GCF_000164805.1 Carlito syrichta
CCTAGCTAGACAGCTGTGTAGCCAGCTGAATTAAGTACCTGACAACTAGCTAGCCAGCCTTTAGCCAGCTGACTTAACTGGCTCGCTACCTAACTACCCAACTGGCAAGACAGCTGAGTTAACTAGTTGACTTAATGAGCTGGCCATCTGGTTAGCCAGCTGACTCAACTAGCTCTCTCCCTAACTGGCCAGCTGGCTAGCCAGCTGGCTTAACTAGCTGACTTAATTAGCTAGCCAGCTGACTAGCCAACTGACTTAACTAGCTCTCTAAATAGCTAGCCAGTTGGCTAGACAGTTGACATAACTAGTTGACTTAATTAGCTGGCCAGCTGGCAACCCAACTGACTTAACTAGCTTGCTACCTAGCTAGCCATATGCCTAGCCAGCTGAGTTAACTAGATGACTTAACTAGCTAGATACCTAGCTAGACAGCTGACTTAAACAGTTAGCTAACTAGCTAGCTACCTAGCTAGTCAGCTGAGTTAAATAGTTTGCTATCTAGCTAGCTACCTAGCAAACCAGCTGACTTAAATAGTTGCCTAGCTGGCTAGCTGACTTAATCAGCTAACTAACTAGTTAGTTTACTCGTTAGCTAATGTGCTAGCTGGCTTTCTTAATCAACTGACCTAACATGTTAGCTAATGAGCTAGGTGACTGAATCAACCAGTTGACTTAACTCTTTAGCAACTAGCTAGCTAGGTGATTCATCCAGCTGACTTATCCCGTTAGCTAACTAACTAGCTAGCTGTCTAAACCAGCTGACTCAACCCTTTAGCTAACCAGCTAGATTGGTGTCTCAACAAGCTGACTTAACCCATTAGCTAACTAGCTAGCTAGCTGACTCAACCAGGTGAATTAACCCGTTAGCTAACTAGCTAGCTAGCTGAATTAATCAGCTGACTTTAGTAGTTAGAAAACTGACTTCACAGCTGACTTAACTAGCTGACTTAACTAGTTAGCTAGCTGACATAACTGGCTGACTTTACTAGTTAGCTGGCTGACTTAATTAGCTGAATTAAATAGTTAGCTAACTAGTTAGCTAGCTGAGTAACTTGCCGGCTTAACTAGTTAGCTAATTAGTTAGGTAGCAGACTTAAGTAACTGACTGAAACAGTTAGCTAACTAGTGAGCGACCTGACATAGCTTGCTGACTTAACTAGCTACCTAACGAATTTGCTAGCTGACTTACCTAGCTAACTTAACTAGCTGTCTTAGGATATAGCTAGCAGACTTAACTTGTTGATAAACAAGTTAGCTAACTGTCTTAACTAGCTGGTTAATGAGTTAGCAGGCTGACTTACCGAATTGGTTAAAGATTTAGCTAGGTGACTTAAATAGTTGGCTGATGAATTGGCCGACAAGTTAGCTGGTTTAACACGTTGGCAGACTACTTTGCCGACTTGTTAGCTGGCTTAACAAGTTTGCTGATTAGTCGGTTGACTAGTTAGCTAGGTTAAAATAGTTCACTCACTAGTTGATCAAGTATGTAGCTTGTTTAACTAGTTGGATGGCTTGTTACCTGACCTAACTAGTCTGCCATATTATTGGCTGACTAGTTAGCTTGACTAACTAGTCTGCAGACTGGTTAGCTGACCTAACTTTGTCGGCCGATTAGTTGGCAGGCTTGTCGGTCGACTGGTTAGCTGACTTAACTAGCTGGCTGGCAAGTGAGCTGACATTTCAGCTGACCTAACTAGTCAGCCGGCGAGTGAGCAGAGTGGTCAACAGACTTAAATAGTTGGTTGGCAAGCAAGCCGAATAGTTACCTGACCTGTTGGATGGTGAGCAAGTTGACTAGTTAGGTGACCTGTTGGCTGGCGAGTAAGCCAAATTGTTAGCTTACCTGTTGACTGGTGAGGGAGACAACAATTTTGCTGACTGGTTGGTGGGTGAGTGAGTCAACTAGTTAGCTGGCCTGATGGCAAGCAAGCGATCCCATTAGTTAGCTGACCAGCTAGCTGAGTTGCTAGCCGACAAGTTAGCTAAGTAACTAGCTGAAATGCTAGCTGACTTAACTAGCTGGCTAGCTAGCTGAGATAAGTGGCTAGCAAACTAGCTAGCTAAATGTCTAGCTAGCTAACTTAACTAACTAGATGACTGGCTACTTAGCTCGCTAGCTGACAACTATCTAGCTGACTACCTAGCTGACTTAACTAGCTAGCTGACTAGCAAGCTGACAAGCTAGCTGACTTAACGAGCTAGCTGAATAGTTAGCTGACTTGCTAGCTGACTTAACTAGCCAGCTGGCTAGCTAGCTGACTTAACTAGCTGACTAGCTAGGAGGCTGGCTAGCTGGCTAGCCAGCTGAGTTACCTAGCTAGCTACCTGGATGGCAAGACGGCTAGCCAGCTTGCTTAAATAGCTAATTACCTGGCTGGCTACCCGGCTAGGCAGCTGGCTAGCTAGCTAGCATGCTGACCAGCTGGCTAGCCAGCTTAATTAAATAGCCAGTCAGCTGGCAGGCCAGTCGGATAGCCAGCCAGCTTAAATAGCCAGCCTTCTGGCTGGCCAGCCATCTAGACAGCTGGCTTAACTAATCAGCCACCCTGCTGGTCAGCTGGTTAACCAGCCCACTACCCTAACCCGTGACCTACCTGGCCAGCCTACCAACCAGCCAGCTTATCTTGCCAACCACCTATCTAGACAGAAGGTAAGCCAGCTGAGTTAACTAGCTGACTTAACTAGATAGCCAACTGGCTAGCAAACTGGCTTAACTAGATAACCACCTAGCTAGCCAGCCATTTGTCCAGCTAACTTAGCTCACTGACTTAAAAATCTGGACAGCCATCTAGCCAGCTGACTTAACTAGCTATCCACCTACCTAGCCAGTCGGCTAGCCAGCTCATTTAACTAGCTGACTTAACCTGCCAGTCAGCCAGATAGCCAGCTGACATGACTATCTAATTACCTTGCTAGCCAGCAGGCTATTGAGCTGACTTAACTAGCTAGCTACCTAGCTAGCTAGCTGGTTAACCAGCCTACTTAACTGACTAGCTACCTAGATAGCCAGCTGGCCATCCCACTGAATTACCTAGCTGACTTAACTAGCTAACCAGCTGGCTAGACAGCTGACTTAACAAGCTGACTTAAATAGCTATCCAGGTAGCAAGAAAGCTGACTAATTAGCTTGCTACCTAGCTAGCCAGTTGACTAGCCAGCTGACTTAACTAGCTGACTTAACCAGCTAGCCAACTGGCAAGCCAGCTGACTTAACTAGCTAGCTACCTATCTAGCCAGCTGTGTAACCAGCTGACTTAACTCGTTAGCTAATGAGCTTGACAGCTGACTTAACCAGCTGATTTAACTCGTTAGGTAATGAGCTAGCCAGCTGACTCAAGCAGCTGTTTAATGATCTTGCCAGCTGACTAAACTGCCTGGGTAATGAGCTAGCCAGCTGACTCAACAAGCTGACTAACGGTCTAGCCAGACGACTCAACTACCTGGCTAACAGGCTAGCCAGCTGACTTAACTAGCTGACTAAGGAGCTAGCCATATGACTCAATTAACTGACTGAAATAGCTAGTTAGTGAGCTAACCAGCTGACTTAACTAGCTGACATAACTAGTTTGCCAGTTGACTAGCCAGCTGACTTAAATAGCATGCTGCCTACCAAGCCAGCTGGCTAGTCAGCTGACTTAACTATCCGACATAACTAGCTAGCTAGCTGGCTAGCCAGCTGACTTAACTGGCTAGCTACATACCTAGACAACTGGCTAGCCAACTGACTAAATTAGCTGACTTAACTACTGATCCAGCTGGTAAGCCAGCTGACATAACTAGCTAAGCACCTACGTAGCTATATGGCTAGCCAGCTGACTTAACTAGATGAATTAACAAGCTAGCCAGCTGGCTAGCAAACTGAATTAACGAGCTAGCTACCTAGATATCTAACTGGCAAGCCAGCTGACTTATCTAGCTGACTCAACTAGCTACCTACATTGCTAGCTAGCTGGCTAACGAGCTGATTTAACTAGCTGACTTAACTAGCTAGCTATCTGACTTAACTTGCTGACTTAACTAGCTTGCGGCCTACCTAGCCAGCTGACTAAACTAGCTGTTTTAAGTAGCTAGCTACATAGTTAGTCAGCTGACTTGAGTAGTTAGCTAACTAGCTAGCTACCTATGTAGCCAGCTGACTTAAATAATTAGCTAACTAGCTAGCTACCTAGCTAACCAGCTGACTTAAATTGTTAGGTACCTAGCTAGCTAGTTGACTTAACCAGCTAGCTAACGAGTTAGCTTACTCGCTAGCTAACGTGCTAGCTAGCTGATTTAATCAGCTTACTTAACTCATAGGAAACGAGCTAGCTAGTTGACTAAACCAACTGACTTAACTCGTTAGCTAACTAGGTAGCGAGTTGACTCCACTAGCTGACATAATGCGGTAGTTAACTAACTAGCTAGCTGACTCAACCAGCTGACTTTGCTCATTAGCTTACTAGCTAGCTAGTTGACTGAACAAGCTGACTTTACTCGTTAGCTAACTAGTTAGCTTGTTGTCTCAACCAGTTGACTTATCCCATTAGCTAACTAACTAGCTAGCTGACTCAACCAGGTGACTTTACCCGTTAGTTAACTAGCTAGCTAGCTTACTCAACCAGCTGACTTAACCCGTTAACTTTCGAGCTAGCTAGTTGACTCAACCAGCTTATTTAACCCATTAGCTAACTAGCTAGCTAGCTGACTTAACCAGCTTTCTTAACTAGTTAGAGGGCTGTCTTAACTAGCTGGCTTAGCTAACTGACTTAACTAGTTAGCTAGCTGCCTTAAGTAGCTGACTTTACTTAGCTAGATGACTGAAATAGCTGACTTAAATAGTTAGATAGCTACTTAGCTACCTGAATAGCTAGCTGACTTAACTAGATAGCAAACTATTTAACTAACAGACTTGACTAGCTGACTTAACTAGTTTGCAAACTAGTGAGCTAACTGACTTAGCTACTTGACTTAAATAGTTTGCTAAGGAGTTAGCTAGCTGACTTAGGTAGCTGACTAAATTAGCTGGCTAACAAGAGAGCAATCTGAATTAACTAGATGGTTAACGAGTTAGCTAACTGACCAAACTAGTTGGCTAATGAGTTAGCTAGCTGAGTTAACTAGTTGGTTAACGAGTTACCTAGCTAACTTATCTAGTTAGCTAATGCATTAGCTAGCTGACTTAACTACCTAGCCATGGCTGGCTAACCAGGTGAGTTAACTAGATAGCTTCCTAGCTAGCCCTGTGGCTAGCCAGTTGACTTAACTAGCTGACTTAACTAGCTACCAAGTTGGCTAGTGTGCTGACTTAACTAGCTAACTACCAACCTAGCCATCTGGCTAGCCAGCTGACTTAACTAGTTGTCTTAGCTAACTTGTTACATAGCTAGCCAGCAGATTTAACTAGCTGAATTAACTAGCTAGCTACCTAGCTATCCAGCTGACTTAAATAGCTGACTCAACTAGTCAGCTACCTTGCTAGCCAGTTGACTTTACTAGTTATCTAACTAGATACCTACATAGGTAGCCACCTCACTTACCTAGTTAGCAAAATAGCTAGCTAGCTGAATTAATCATCTAACTTACTAGTTCGGTAACTAGATAGCGATCTGACTTAGCCAACTAACTAGTTAGCCTACGAGCTAGCGAACTGCCTTAACCAGGAGGCTTTACTCATTAGCCAACATGCTAATGAGCTGAGTTAACCAACTGGCTTAACTCATTAGCCAATGATCTAGCGAGCTGACAACCTGCTGTCTTAACTCGTTAGCCAACAAGCTGGCGAGCTGATTTAACCAACTGACTTAAGTCAGACAACAAGCTAGTGAACTGACTTAACCAGCTGGTTTAACTCATTAGTCAACGAGCTAGCTAACTGACTTAACCAGCTCACGTAACTCATAAGCCAATGAGCTAGTGAGCTGACTTAACCAGCTGGTGTAATTCATTAGTGAGCTGATGTAACTAACTGACTTATCTAGTTAGCTAACTAGTCATCTAGCTGACTTCACTAGCTCTCTTATCTAGTTTGCTCACTGCTTATCTAACTGACTGCACTAGCTGACTTAACTAGTTAGCTTACTAGTTAGCTAGCTGAATTAGCAAGCTGACTTAACTAGATAACTATCGAGTTAGCTAGCTGACTGAAATATTTGGCTAAGGAGTTAGCCAGCTGACTTAACTAGTTGGCTAAGGAGGCTGCCAGAAGACTAAACTAGTTGGCTAACCAGTTAGCCAATTTACTTAACTAATTGGCTAATGAGGTAGCCAGCAGACTTAACTAGTTGTCTAATGAGTTAGCCAGAAGACTCAACTAGTTGGCTATGAAGGTTCTAAACTGACTCAATTAGTTGACATAAGTTAGTCAGCAGATCCAACTACTTGACTAAGGAGCTAGAGAGCTGACAATTAGTTGGGTAATGAGCTAGACAGCTGACACAAATAGCTCACTAATGATCTACCCAGCTGAATCAACAAGGTGGCTACCGAGGTAGGCAGCTGTCTCAACTAGCTAGCCAACTGACTCAATTAAATGGCTAACGAGCTAGCAGCTGACATAACTAGCAGATTAACTAGCTAGCAAGCTGGATAGACAGCTGACTTAACTAGCTAGCTACCTATCTAGCCAGCTGGGTAGCCAGCTGACTTAGCTGATTTAACAAGCTAGCAAGCTAGCTAAACAGCTTACTTAACTAGCTCCCTACCTATCCAGCTGGCTAGACAGCTAACTTAACTAGCTGACTTAACCAGATATCCAGCTGGCTAGCCAGCTGACTTAATTATCTAGCTACTTACACAGCCAGTTGGCCAGCCAGCTAAATTAACAAGCTGATTTAACCAGGTAGCAAGTAGGCTAGCAAGCTGAATTATCTACTTAGCAACCTACCTAGCCAGCTGGATGCACAGCTGATTAACTAGAAGACTTAGCCAGCTAGCCAACTGACTAGCCAGCTGACTTAACTAGCTGACACCACTTGCTAGCCAGTTGACTTGCCAGATAACTTAATCATCTAGTTACCTAATTAGTCAGCTTGCTTGCCAGCTGACTTAACTAGCTGACTTATCTAGCTAGCCAGTTGGCTAGCCAGCTGACATAACTAGCTAGATATCGAGCTAGCCAGCTGACTGGCCAGCTGACTTAACTAGCTGACTTAACTAGCTAGTCAGCTGGCTACCCTGCCTCTTAACTAACTGACTTAACTAGCTTGCCATCTGGCTAGCCAG
>NW_007253155.1:0-1302 GCF_000164805.1 Carlito syrichta
CCAGGTATGCTGAGAGGTGGTGTCCATTAAACACAATTGGACAGTTAGGGTCACAGCTGTGATTGAGCAAAGACATACTAGGATACAGGCCAACACCCACTTCATGCATCTCTGCAGTACAGATGGTGAAAGAGTTACAGATCACCTTGTTCTGGGTTTGGCATCAGATAGAGTCACACTTAAAGCAGTATTGGTCCCTCAGCTGCTTCTGGTGCTCCTCACTGGTCATCAGCATATCCGGGTAGCAGATGGTGAGCTCTTCTCCCACCTCGATGTCTCAGACTACATTCAGTAAGTTTATCTTATGTTTTTGGTCCTGCATTCTTTTCTCCTCCCAGTTGTTAAAGAGTTTAAAGGCTGTGTCCAATAGTTATAGTTGAGGGGTCTGTGGGCCCTTTTCTAATTTTTAGAGTTTGCGCCAGTGCTGACTGAGAGATAAAATACATCCAAAAGAACTTGTCCTTCCAGTCTAGTCTGCTTATTAACACTTATTTTGTAGTTAGCTAACAGGATTCACTTATATGATTCCTTTACTTCCATCTGGGAAAGTCGAACTTGAGAGAAATTTATCATAGGAAGACAACAAAGAAGAATTTTTAACATACTTTTGTCCAAGTCACCCCCTTGAGAAGGTGGGGTGAGAAGTCTGGAGGTTGGGGTTAGGTGCCGTGGCCTTTGGCACCCACCCCTTCTCCAAAGGTAGAAGAGAAAGACTGGAGGCTGGGGTCAGGTGCTGTGGCCTTTGGCACCTGCCCCTTCTCTGAAGGTAAAAGAGAAAGACTGAAAGTCAGAGCTAGGCACTACAGCCGTGGATGCCTGCCCTTCCTTCCCAGATAAAAGCAAAAGGACTTACAGAACAGATTACAAGAAACAAGAGTAGTAGGGAAGGCAGGAATTGGAGTTGTAGGAGGAATAGGAGAGGACAAAGAAAGTGAAAACCCTTATTTTGTTTACATTTTTCTCTGGTCTATTTCTTTGATTCAACAGGATTCATGCCACCCATCTCAGTCTTTGGGTTAGCGGGGGCATTTCGAATGAGTCGATCAGGAAACCAAACAGGAGTTGACACATCCTGTGGAAATATGCAAGCATATCCTCTCCCACTGGTTAGTAATATATCAGGCCCTCTCCATTGGCCTGTGAGAAGATCCTTCCATTTTACCATAGGCTTAACATTTCCTTCTGGGTTCCAGTGTCTATCCATAGCTGAATTGTCTGAAAATCCAATTTTAAATGGTATATACAAATAAAGCATGATTAAAGCTGATGAGGAGAACTATAACTAAACTCCCCCTCTTGTAA
>NW_007253155.1:1800-5156 GCF_000164805.1 Carlito syrichta
AAAGCAGTAGCATTTTGATGATGAATATTATGAGATAGTTGAGCTTGAGTGACTGCCTCTATCTCCAAAGTTGCATAGATGGCAGGTTTTGTTAAATTATCAACCAATTGATTATCCTCATGTAGAGGTCACGGAAGGCCAGAATGAGATCTGACATGGCCAATGAAAAATTGCTCTTTTCTAACATGAATCAATTGTTGCAGTTGTATAAGCAATTCCAAATTTGTGGTTTTACTAACAGGAATAGTTGCTATCTCAATATGAGAAAACAACCCTTGAACATAACGAGAATCAGTATACAAGTTAAATCTCTTGTCTTTTAGAGCTGTAAAGGCATATAAGACAGCTCTTAATTCTGTTTTCTGTGCTGAAGTCTCTGAAGTACTTAAAACATGAGGTTTGTCATTAATTACTGTCACTGCTTTACCATTAGAAGAGCCATCAGTAAAAACCAATACTGGTCCCTTGAGGGGGTCTAAGGTACATACACGAGGAATAATTATAGGATTACATTTCACAAACTGCAGCATTGGATTTCTAGGCAAATGAAATAAAATTTGTCCTCTAAAATCAATCAAAGTCACTTGCCAATCATCATTAGTTTGCAACAAGGTTTGAAACTGAGTTTTTTCATATGGGATGATGATATTATCCACATCTTTTCCAAACAATTCCATGCTTCTCTGTCTTCCTTTGATTATTAGCAAAGTTACTAAGTATGGATAAGATGCTAAAACATTTTTAGAGGAAACCGGTAAATGTAACCATTCCATAGGTCCTTCCTGCCACAAGCACCCTGTTGGGGTATGAGAAGTAGCCAACACAATTCATTCCCATGGTGTATCATAACTTACCCTTTTCACTCTTTGGGACTCAATGGCCTTTTCCACGAGAGTTAAGGCCTCTTTTGCATTGGGTGTTAAGACTCTTTTAGAAGTGGGGGAGGGATCCCCCTGCAGTATATCAAAAAGAGGCTTAAAATCTGCAGTAGTGATAAGTAAATAAGGTCTCAGCCAATTAATATCTCCTAATAATTTCTGAAAATCATTTAAGGTAACCAAATGATTCTTCCTTAATTGTAGAGGTTGCTGACTCACAGTTTGAGTGTTTAACACTCGGCCAAGATAAGTAAAGGGCGGGTTGGTATGAATTTTTTCAGGAGAAATTTTCAAACCACAATTAGCCAGTGCTGTTGCTGTTTCATTCAAAACATTATGCAAGTGAGCATGATCTGCATGAGCCAATAAAATATCATCCATGTAATGAATTAAATAAAGATTAAGATATTTGTTTCGTTCTTTCTTTTTTTTTTGAGTTGGAGTCTTACTCTGTCGCCCAGACTGAAGTGTAGTTGCTGCTCCCGGCCACTGAAGACTCGACCTACTGGGCTCCAGTGATCCTTCCACCTCAGCCTTCCAAGTAGCCGGAATTACAGGTGTGTGCTACCAGGCCTGGCTGATTTTTTGATTTATTGTCGAGATGAGGTCTCGCTGCCCAGGTGAGTCTCGAACCCACGGGCTCAGGCAATCCACTCACCTCAGCCTCCCAAAGGCACGGGATTACAGGCTGAGCCACCAAGCCCTGTTAGGATATTTGTTTCTTATATTCTGCAAGGCTGCATCTACAAACCTCTGGCACAAGGTAGGTCTGTTTTTCATACCTTGTGGCAGGACCTTCCATTGATATCTCTGGAACAGCTGCTTTAAATTATGAGAAGGTAAACTAAATGCAAATCTTTTACATTCTTGAGAACTTAGAGGTATACAAAAAAAGCAATACTGTAGATCAATAACTATGATGTTATAATCAGCAGGAATAGCAACCGGAGATAGTAGCCCGGGCTGCAATGCACCCATAGCCTCCATTGTGGCATTAATGGCTCTTAGATCCTGTGAAAGTCTCCATTTTCCAGATTTCTTTTTTATAACAAATATAGGAGTATTCCAAGGACTGGTAGAAGGCTCTATGTGGCCAGCCTCCAACTGCTGTTGAACTAATTCTCTTGCTGCCTTAAGTTTCTCTGAGAGCATGGGCCATTGTTCCACCCAAACTGGTTTATCATCTTTCCACGTAGTTGGATCAGCAACCTCAGGAAGAATGGCCCCTAGGACAAATTTGAAAATCCAATACCAGACTGGTCTTTCCTCTCTGTAACCTGAACAGGTCCTTTTATGCCCTGTCTGTTTCTTCCAAGCCCTTTTAAGGGATCACATCCTATTTGTAGCATTTGCACTGACACCTTGTCATCTGGACTATACAGAAGCATGCACATTTGAGCAAGAATATCGCATCCCAAAGTGTAATGGGGATGGAAGGAATGATGTAGGGACAAAAGGTTCCCGAAGTTTCATTATCTGTCCAATTTAAGATTTGAGAGCTTTTGGCTACAGAGGGCACTTGACCAATACCAATGTGTCCTGATGGGGCTACTTGTGTTGGCCAGGAAGATGGCCAGTTTTTCCCAGCAATACAAGCAACATCAGCCCCTGTATCTAGCAGACCTTTAATTTCAACTCCCTGAATATAGAAATCTTTTAGAGGTCTGGAGTTAGTAATTTCCTGAACCCAGAAAGTGAAATTGCTTCAGCCAAATCCAGAGTCAACCCTGGGCTTATCGGTTAGAGACTTACCCATTTTATGATAGGGTAAGAGTAGTAACTGAGCTATTCTTTGACCTTCATGAAATTGCACGGTTTTGCTAGGGGGAGCAAGTACCTGGATTTCCCCTGTGTAGTCAGAGTCCACCACTCCAGGAATCACAGAAACTCCTTGTAGAGACAAGGAACTTATTCCTAATATTATACCCACTATTCCATCCGGGAGAGGGCCCTTCACTCCTGTTGGAATTGGGGTAACTGGAACATCTGGAGTTAATATTGCTGTGATGGAGAAATGGTCCTGTGCTCCCTGGGGTGGCTCTGATGAGTTCTGAGATGGGACAAAGGGAAAAAATGGGTTCATGCTGGAAGCTGGCCCTATTGTTACTTGGGGCTGGGGCCGGCACCTCTGCCCATTTCCCAGAGTTGTCACTTTAGATCGTTGTTTAGTTATCAGAGTGCCATTTTTATGAAATTTGGATTTGCAATCCCTAACCCAATGAAATTCTTTCTGACACCTAGGACACAGCCTTTGGTCGAGAGCTCTCATTAGGCTGTTGCATCAGAGCTTCCTGAAACTCTTGTTTAGCTGGGCAGTTCCTACTAATATGGCCAGGCTGTCCACAGTTATAACAAGTTAAAACCGATCTGTTTTTTGATCTATTGTTACCATTTTGCATTCCCTGCACAAATTGTGCATAAGTTTCTCCCTTCAAGGTGGTGGCTATTGCCATACCCTGCATAAAGGCAGGGTTAATA
>NW_007253155.1:5598-7337 GCF_000164805.1 Carlito syrichta
CTTCCAGTGTTCAGAGTAAATGCTTCTAATTTCTGTCTGTTTACCAATATGTTGGCTGTGTGTTTATCATAGATGGCTCTTACTATTTTGAAGTATGTTTCCTCTATGTATGTCTAGGTTTTCGAGGGTTTTTATCAAGAACTATGCTTAATTATGTCAAAAGTTTTTTTCTGCATCTAATGATATAATCTTGTAGTTCTTCTTTTTACATCTTTTGATGTATTGGATTACATTTATGGTCTCATGGATGTTGAACCATTCCTGCATCCCAGGGATGAATCTTACTTGCTCATGGTAAATAATTTTTGAGATATGTTGTTGGATCTGATTAGCTAGAATCTTGTTGAGAATTTTTGCATCTATGTTCATCAGGGTTACTGACCTTCTCTTTTTTTGCTGGATCTTTACAGAGTTTGGGTGTCATTGTGATGCTAGCTTAACAAAATGATTTGGGGACAGTCCCATCTTTCTCAATTGCCTGGTATACTTTTAATAGGGTTGCTATTAGCTCCTTTTTGTATGTTTTGTGGAATTTTGCTGGAAAGTCATCTGGTCCAGGGTTTTTTTTTTTTTTGTAGGTAATTTTGTTATGACTGAGTCAATTTTCTGGGTTGTTATTGGTCTATTTAGAGTCTAAATGTATTTCTGTTTCAACCTTGGGAAATCGTGTGATGTCAGAAAGTCCTCCAGTTTGTTTAGGTTTTGGAGTTCCTTTCTATCCATGTGTATAGTCATCTCTGATAATCTTTTGTATTTCTTCAGGATCAGTTGTAACTTGATATTTTGCATTTTAGATAGTTGTTTTTTTTTCTTTTTTTCTTGTTCATTTGGGCTAGGGGGTCCATCAATCTTCTTTATAATTTCTTTATACTTTTTTGTTTAGTTAATTTTTTTCTATTATATTTTTGTCTTTTTATGTCCCATATTTTGGGTTTTACTTTGATTATCTGGATACTTCAGCTGTGTCTAGGGTTTCAGTGGTCTTGTCCATCCAGCACCCTTAGGAGATCTATTAGGCTGTGAACTCATAATCTTCCTATTTTCTTGATTCATGTGCATAGAGCTATATATTCACCTCTTAGTACTGATTCTATAGTTCCCCAGAGGTTTTGGTAAAATGTGTCTTTGTTTTCTATTTTCTCTAAGAATCTTTTAATTTCTGCTTTGATTTCTATGTTGACCCAGAGTTGTTCAGTATCATGCTATTTTGTGCCCATGTCTTTGTGTATTTTAAAGGCGATATTTATTTTTACTCCTCTGTAGTCTGAGTAAGCGTGTTATAGCTAGAATGCAAGAAGGGGGTCACCACACACTGAGAGTCGAATTTTGAGTCCTTTAGTAACCCACAGTTGAGAGGGGGCTCACACCTCCAAAAACTCTTGACCCCGAATGCAGCAAGTCAGGGGTTTACAAGGGAAAAAAACACAAGAGGGCTGCATAGCAACAGGGAACTAAAAACAAAAAGGAAACAATTTCTTGGCACAACATTTGATTTCAGCTAAACAAATGTACAAGTAGAACATGGAACTTGTCGTTAAGGAGTTTCCAAACACTAGGGGAACAAGGACGTGGAATAAGGATGTGGGCTTGTGAATATGGAAAGGTTGCAATGGTCACACGCAGGGGGGTTTCATCTGGGTGAGCAGGTAGCTAAGATGGAAGATTTTTAATATAATGGAGTTACTTATGTCAAACAAGCTATTCTAGGCTATTAAAAGTTTTTGCAGAAGCCAGGCTCG
>NW_007253156.1:0-5416 GCF_000164805.1 Carlito syrichta
TTTCCCTTCTAGAGGCAGTCTTATTGCTGCCTCCTCAGATAACAGGGACTAGCTTTCAGTCACCCTCATCTCAGGTTCCCAATCCCAACTTCTAGATCCTTACTTGTTTGCAGACAACAGTAGCCATTAATAGAGCCTCTTCCTCTGAGGTCTGATTCTCAGCTTTTTCCTCACAGCTCTAGTGGATGTAGTTGCTTCCTACACTTACTACTTTGCAATTCCAAGAGTCCTCTTTTGGTTTTAATTACTTGGTTAACTAGAGATCAGGTTATTGCTTTTAACAATCCATTTTGTTAAATTCTTGATGTCTTTTGATTCTGACAAATCAAAGTGGGATCACTAATGCAGGTTATATTCTTGAACATAGAGTTTTCAGTCTGATATCTGTTTTTGAGGTTCATCTTTGGTATTTAGTGAAATAATTTTCATGACTATAGAGTATTTTATTATATAGACAGGTCAAAGTTTATTTTTCCATCCTTCTTGGAAAGAATTGTTTAAAAAAAAATGATGCTCTGCCAGAAGTGGTGGTTCATGTCTGTAATCCCAGCACTTTGGAAGGTGGAGGTGAGAGAATTGCCTGAGTCCAGGGGTTCAAGAATTTGACTTATTGGCAAGAACTCGTCTCTACAATAAATCAGAAAAATTAGCCAGGCATGGTGGCAATCGCCTATAGTCCCAGCTACTTGGAAGGCTGAAGCAGAAAGATAGACTGAGCCCATCAGGTCGAGGCAGCAGTGGCTGTGAGTGTGCACTGCACTTCCGCCTGGATGACAGAACAAGATTCCAACTCAAAAAAAAAAAAGGTGCTGTAAATATTTTGTAATGGTTTAAAGCAAATGTTGGTTGAACATTTTATGCATACACTATAGATTCTCAGAGTAGTTATCCAGTAGTGGATTTGCTGATCTGTAGAATTTTTTCTTTTTTAACTTTACATAATATTGCCAAATTGCTGTCCAGAGTAGTTGCATCTGTTTATACTCTCAAAAAATCAGTGCATAAAAGTTTCCATTGTTCAAATAAGTTTTGTCATGCTTCTCAGATTCTTAATTATTAATGTGAGATGGTACTTCATTGTAATTTCAATGTGAATTTCCCTAAGGTCAAGCATTTTCCCCTTTATATTTCTTTCCCATTTATATTTCTTCTTTTCTTGGAGTTATTCGTGTATTTTGTTCATTTTTTTTCTTGGGTTGTTGGTCTTTCCTTGATTTGGTAAGATCCTTTTTAGGCCATGAACTCCAATTTTCTGTTTTTAAAAATTCCTTTACATATTTTTCCTAATCTGTGGTGTCTTTTGTTTTTAATGGTATCTTTGATTACCAGACATTTCAGTGTTGAATATTTTCAAATGTATGCATTTTGTCAGCCTAAGTAACAAAAAGAGAGAGGTTCTCTAACAGAAGAAATGATATTTACTCTGGGATAGGACATTGCAATGGGAATATATGTGCCATAGCAAACCATGTGAATATTCAGAGAAGTAAAAGAAGACAAAGTTTTATAAGGGAAGAATGAGGAAGGATTACATAGTTGTTTTGAACGGATTATCCTTGGCTACAATGATCAATAACAAGGTTGGCACCAGTCTGGGGATGGACAGGCATTTGCGGGGGAGACGTTCTCGCAAAAGTATTTTTTTGTGTAGTGTTGCAATGGTCTTAGTGCAGGGTTGTGGCTTTTTCAGAATCTTGTGATAGTTTTTACCAGGCATTTATGTATGAGAGCACTTTCTTAGAGGCTTCCCTGACTAATTTGTCAAAATTTTTTATTTTTTATTTTAATTTTTTATTATAAAGATGTGGGGTACAATAAAGGGTTAGGTATACAAGCATTGATTATGCAGGTACACTGGTTGATGAGGTATACCCATCACTCCCCTAGGAGTTTCCCTCAACTGCCAATCCTACCACCCCTCCCCTGACAGTTTCTCACTACAGCCAATCACTTTCATATAGTATTATAATTGTTCAAGGTCCGTTTATGAGTGAGAACATGGTTTTCTGTTCTTTGTTTCTGCGATAGAACATTCAGTATAATAGACTCTAAATCCATCCAAGTTGCTGCAAAGTCCATATGTTTGTCTTTCTTTATGGCTGTAAAATATTCCATTGTGTATATGTACCACATTTTCTTTTATCCAGTCCAACTTTGATGGGCAGCACAGTTGTTTCCAAGTTTTTGCTAATGTGAATAGAGCTGCAACAAACATACGTGTGCAGGTATCTTTTTTGAAAAATGATTTGCATTCTTCTGGGTATATTCCCAATAGGTGAATTCCTAGGTCATATGAAAGATCAATTTCTACTTATTTCAGATACTTCCACACTGTCTTCCAGAGAGGTTGCACTAGTTTGTAATCTCACCAGCAGTGCAGAAGGGTTTCTTTTACTCCACATCCTCAGTAGCATCTGTTGTTGTTTGTTTTATTAATGATGGCCTATCTTAATGGGGTAAGGTGGTATCTCATTGTGGTTTTGATTTACATTTCTCTGATGATGAGTGAGGGTGAGCACTGTTTCATGTGTCTGTTGCCTGTCCTTATATCTTCTTTTCAGAAGTGCCTATTCATGTCTTTTGCCCACTTTTGAGTGAGCCTATTGTTTTTTTCTTTCAGTGCATTTGAGTTCCTTGTAGATCCTAGATGTTAGGCCATTGTCAGATGTACAGTTAGTAAATATTTTTTCCCATTCTGTGGTCTGTCTACCTGCTCTATTGATAGTTTCTTTTGCTTTGCAGAAGCTTGTTAGTTTGATGAGGTCCCACTTGGCTATCATATTTCTCAAAGTATGGTTAATCAGGGTTCTGAATAGGAATTGGTTGCCAGTTCCAGTTTCTACAAGGGTCTCCTGCATTTTTAAAGATTCTTCTAGTTTGAAGTTTTACGTTTAGGTCTTTGATCCATTTAGAGTTAATTTTTGTGTATAGTGATAGTTAGGGGTCCCGTTTCAATCTTCTGCATGTGGTCAGTCAGTTTTCCCAGCACCATTTACTGAATAGGTTCTCTTCTACCCAGTGGTTGTTGTTGGAGGTTTTGTCAAAGATGAGTTGGTTGAGAAATTGAGGGTTTGCTTCTGGAATCTCTATCCTGTTCCATTGGTCTATGTGCCTGTTCTTGTACCAATACCAGGCTGTTTTGATAATGGTTGCCTGATAGTAAAATTTGAAGTCTGGAAGTGTGATACCTCCTGCTTTGTTTCTTTTGCTAAGGATTGTTTTGGCTGTTTGTGATCATTTATGTTTCCATATGAATTTCTGTATTGTCATTTCCAGGTTTGAGAAGAATGATGTTGGTAACTTAATGGGTATTACACTGAATCTGTAGATTGCTTTTGGTGGGATGCACATTTTAACAATGTTGATTCTTCCTATCTGTGAGCATGGAATATTTTTCTATTTGTGTCTTTTGGATTTCTTTTAGCACTGTTTTGTAGCTCTCATTGTAAAGGTCTTTCACTTCTCTGGTTCGGAAGATGCTGAGGTATTTCATTTCTTTTGTGGCTATTGTGATTGGGATTGTGTTTTTAATTGGAGTCTCTGTCTGCTTGTTGTTGGTGTGTAGGAATGCAACTGTCTTTTGTACATTTATCTTGTGCCCTGGGATGTGGCTAAAGTCCTTTATCATTTCAGGCAGGTTTTTGACAGGTTCTCTTGGATTTTCAAGGTATACGATCATATCATCATCAAAGAGGGATAACTTGACTTTTTTCATTTCCTATTTGGATACTCTGGATTTCCTTCTCTTGTCTAATTGCCCAAGCAAGGCCTTACAACACAATGGTGAACAAGGGGGGGGTGGGGTGAGAGTGGGCAGCCTTGTCTTGTTCCAGTTTTCAGGGAAAATGTTTCCAGTTTCTGTCCTTTTGGCAATAATTTAGCTGTGGGTTTATTGCGAATGGCACTTACTATTTTGACGTATGTTCCTTCTATACCCAGGTGTTTGAGGGTTTTTATCAGGAAGGGATGCTGGATTTTATCAAAAGTTTTTTCTGTATCTAGTGATATAATCATGTGGTTCTTGTTTTTACATCTGTTGATGCATTTAATTATGTTTATGGTCTTGCTGATGTTGAACCAGTTCTGCATCCTGGGAATGAAGCCTACTTGGTCATGGTGGATGATTTTTGAGATGTGTTTTGGATCCAATTTGCTATAATCTTATTGAAGATTTTTGCATCTATGTTCATAAGGGTTATTGGCCTGTAGTTCTATTTTTTTGTTGGATCTTTACCCGGTTTGGGTATCAGTGTAATGTTAATGTCATAAAATGATTTGGGGAGAATTCCGTCTTTCTCAATTGCCTGGAATACTTTCAATAGCCTTGGCATCTTCTTGTACGTTTTGTAGTATTCTGCTAGAAAGCCATCTGGTCCAGGGCTTGTATTTGTAGGTAGTTTCCATATGACAGAGTCAATTTCCTAGATTGTTATTGGTCTTAGTGTCTCAATGTCTTCCTGTTTCAACCTGGGGAGGTTGTGTGATGTCATAAAGTTCTCCATTTCTTTTAGGTTATCAAGTTTGTTTCCATATAGGTGTACATAGTAATCTCTGATAATCTTTTATGTTTCTTTGAGGTCAATTGTGATTTTATCTTTTGTATTTCTGATTGTGTTTATTTGGGCTTTTTCTCTCCTTTTCTTGGTCATTCTGACTAGAGGTTCATCAATATTGTTAATTCCTTCAAAGAACCAGCTTTTTGTTTTGTTGATGTTTTCTATGATATTTTTTAACTCTATGTCCCATATTTGAGCTCTTATTTTGCTGATTTGGATTCTTCTGTTAAAGTTGGGCTTTTAGTGGTCTCCTCTTTCCTGCTAGCTTAGGTGATTTGTTAGGCTCATCACTTGTGATCTCTCTGTTTCCTTGATGTGTGCTCATAGAGATATAAATTCCCCTCTTAGAACTGTTTTCACAGCATCCCAGATGTTTTGGTAAGATGCTTCTTCATTTTCATTTGTTTCCAGAAATCTTTTGATGCCTTGCAGTTTTGGCCCATTAGTTGTTCAGCATCATGCTGTTTAGTGTCCACGTCTTTGTGGGCGTTGAGGAAGTGTTGTTGGTGTTGATATTTATTTTTATTCCACTGTAGTCTGAGAAAGTGTATGACAAGATTTCAACATTATGGAGTTTGCTTATGCTTGATTTATTGCCAGGAATGTGATTGATCTTGGAGAACATTCTTTGAGGTGATGAGTAAAATGTATATTCTGTGGTTGTTGGGTGGAATAATCTGTAGGTATCATTAAGTACATTTGCTTGAGTGTCAAGTTTAGGTTCTGGATCTCCTTGTTTATATTTTTGCCTCGATGATCTATCTAGGATTGTTAGTGGGGTATCAATTCCCCTGCTATAATAGTGTTAGAGTCATTATCTTTTTTTACTTTGCATAGTAGTTGTTTTATAAATGCTGGTG
>NW_007253157.1:0-5642 GCF_000164805.1 Carlito syrichta
GCCTTTTTGTTCTGTTTGGACCCTCAAAAGATTGGACGATGTGTGCCCATATTGGTGAGGAAGGATTTTCTTTACTCAGTATACTTATTTGAATGTGAATCTCTTCTGAAAACTCCCTCACAGACACACTCAGAAATAATGTTTGTCAGCTATCTGGGCATTCCTTCACCCAGTTAAGCTGACATATAAAATTACCCATTGTACTATCAAAGTCTATGTCTCTCTAAAATATGCATAGTAAACTCAACGTTGGCACAAAATTTATGTTTCCTACAGAGTTCTTCTAAGTGTTCTGGTTCTTCATTCTTCAATTCTTTGAGAATTTTGGTTGCAAAATTTGGTAAAAATGGCAGTGTCTTTCAAAGAGCTAAGATTTCAACAGAACTTAGGCTTCTCCAGAGGGATTCAGGTCTGGATGCTCAGTTAGTTTGGAATCCCAGACTTATTTTTCCCTAGGATCACATAGCTCTTTACCCTTCAAAACCACAACAGTGAGGTTTTTATTCCTTTCTCTGAATGGTGCCTTAGGAACAGCCACACACTGAGAATTTGCCTGGTGTGGCTTCCTTAGAGAACAAATCCAAGATTTTCCTCAACACAGTTTGCTATCACAGTTAGACTAAAAGGCTAATGCCATTGCTTTGTGGTTTATGTGCATTTTAGCTCCTCTCATGTGCAAAGAATGATGCTGGGTGAAGCTCCCTGCCTCATTATTTATAAAAAAATCATAAGCAGGGTGAAACAGAACCCATGCAAGATACGTGTGTGGTGATACCAAAAGTAGCAAATATTTGCAAAGCTCCCTTAGGCAACTATTTTGTTTCCTTACTCTATGTTTTTTTGGGGTACACAATTTTCTTATATTTATTATGTAGTATTGCAGTGGCCCTATATTATTACACAAATTACAAGTATTGATGATATCTTTAATTATTGATGTCTTATCCTAAGGACTTTATTTACCCATCTCAGCTGATGCTCAAAAATACCCTGCGACATTAATCTTTTCTTCACAATTTTGGAGGTTTAGGAAGGTTAAAATTAATCTAAGGTGATAGAGGCAGCAGAGCTGGGCTCAGACATCCACATGACTCAGTCCAAAGTGTTTATCACCAGAGTATTTCTGTGAACTCTTGAGGGAATCCTGAATATCTGGGAAAGGTCTTCAGTTCCTGTATGCACAGCTTCTGTCCCTACAGAGGCTTCTCTGGTGATCAACTTCTCTCTTCACCCATCTCTATGACAATTGTGTTGCCTAGAGAAGGAAGTTTGAGATGGCTCTCCATTGTGAGCCCAATTGTTACTCATTGCTGTGGATGTTGGTAGCCAAGGGAGCAGGCCTGGTTCTGGGGGATGGGTGTGCTGTGGTCACTTGGCAAGATGGCCTCAGAAGTCAGTGGGGGAGGGGGGAGGGTACATCCTCATTTGCTGTAAAGAGCTTGGGATCTGGAGACAGAACACCATGGTTTTAGCCTTCATTCATCTGCCAGCTGTATGATCCTGAGAAAATTATCTAGCCCCTTTAAGCCTCAATTAAACAGCAGTGAACAATACTTGTCTTGGCTTCCTCTCTGGATGATTGTGAAAATCAAATGGAAGTCTTGAAAGAAATTGATTTGTGAATTGGAAAGTTTTACAAAATGTTGGTTATTTTTATCAGAATGATAAGTAGGGTGGTCTCCCCCAGGGAGAAAAATGCCATGAGAAAGAAGATAATGCAAAACAAAGTGGAAGGAGATACGTTTCTGAGAATCGCAGCTGCTGGGAAAGATGTTTGAGATGTGGAGTTTCATTGTTATTGTTGGGATGAGGGAAGGAATAATGGGGTGGAGTTAAAGAACATAGGTGAAAAGGCAAAGATATTATGGAAGCTAAATCTTACCAACTGTATATTAGAATAGGGACAAAAAATACCCCAGAAAATGGGCATGCAAAAAGGGTATCAAAGCACATGCAGTAAATTCATTGATTCCTTGAACAAAATATTTTTAGATGCCTAATCTGTGCATAGCACACACATTTTTGAAGGAAAATATTCAGATAACAGTTTACATAAATTAATTTGATAATTACTTAGATAAATAAAACGATTACTTAGATAAATAAAACGATTAGATGAGTATTTATAAAATCAAGCATGTGATTTTTAAGTTTGCTGACCTCACAAATTCCCAATACATTCTATTTTTTGCATTTGTGTATTCCATAGGGGAAAGTAAGAGAAAGAGAAACCAGAGTGTCGTGGTTTCGGGTGTCTTGACGGTTTAGTCACTTTGCGGCTATTGACCTTGCTGAGAGGATATTGTTTTACTAAACCTGCATCTTCCCATCTGAAAAATGCAGGTGATGCCTGTTGAGGTTGTCAGGAGGTGAAATGGAATTATACTACCATGTTTGTCAAGTGATGGGCAGTCAACAAATGTTAATGCCCTTCATCAAAGGGCTGGTTTTGTGATGGCATGAGGTACACACTAAGTGTAATCAGTCCCATTTGACTGTTCCTTCCTTGTCAACATTAGCCCCACAGGAACAGTAACCACAAAGCTGACTTTCCTTTTGAACAGGAGTCAAAGATGAGAGTGTGTTCTTTCCTTGTCATTGTGCTTGGAACTCAGGTACAAATTCATGGCTGATCCCTACCACCTGGAGAGTTTTAGTCTGGAAACTTAGATGAGTCTGTGGCACCAAAGGGACAAGTCACCTGTAAGATCTAATCTAGTCTGTTCTCTCCACAAAGAGAAAGCTGAAACAATGTAGCCAAAATGCAAAGTCCAAGAACCCTCTGTGTTTCAGAGCTTGGACTTTTCTTGCCTATAAACCATTGACTCTTTCTCATATCTGCTAGCCTTTCATTCCTTTGTAGCTTCAAGGGCTTTTACCTGGTGTTTCACAGATTGTTATGAGCAAGGTAGTAATTCAGTGGCATTATCTGTTACCCACCAATCCCAGGATTTAAGCAGTGGATATGGCTGGCTGTTTAAATATCCACTTTCTCCCTACACTGCTCAGGAGGGGCTAACCACTATAACAAGCAGTCCCTACATTTTTGTGGCTTAGCATAATTGTTTATTTCTTGCTAATTGTCCCAGTCAGTGAGCAGCCTTCCAAGGGATAATTTTAGAATCTAGGCACCTTCGGTGCTATGGTTCTGCCTTCCTCTAAGGCCTTGTAGTCCTCTTCCTTCAGCCGTAAGACAAGGAGAGTGAGGTCTTGCATATGGCAGAACAGCAGGCATTCCTAAGGGCCCGCCAATATCCCCTTGACCCTTTCCATTCAGTGCATACCTATCCCACTTCCAACACTATGACCACCACCACCTTTTTCATGTGGGTTTCTCTGGCTACCTGAGTGTTCTCTGCTCACATGTATAGCAGGCCAGAAGTGCCCAGGAACTAATTCATAGCCATCATATGATGTCTTATGAGGGCTGGCATATAACTACCTGCACTGAAGGGTCATTTGATCTCTAGGTGGGGTGGAAGTGGAGAAATTCTTTTCTGCCTACTGGTGCTCCCTATAGAACTAAGTTCAAGTTGCCTACAATGGTAATTTGCTTAAGTATCTGTCCTTTTTAGCCTCCTTCTTTTCCTCTTTGTTCCACTCCTCCATTGGTGTTTCCTCAGGTCACTTTCCAAATAAACGACTTGTGCTTTCCTCTTTATCTCATGATCTGCTTCTGGGGAAACTGAAACTGAGACAGGAGGCTTTTGGTGGTGTGCCTTTCTTCCCTTCACATTCTGATGAACATAACACAGGAAGATGACATCATCTCACTATGAGAGAGGATGAAAATGGAATCGACTGTGTGCCTAGGGTGGAAAATGATGGGGTTTCAGCGAGCAACTAGTTCTCTTTCAGATGAGGACACTGAATCTCAGACCTGTTCAATAACATGCTCCCATTCCCACAGTGAGTGAAGGGTAGACCTGAGAATGGAATTCTATTTATTTCAAAAGTCTTTGCTCTTCCAACCATGCCAGAAGTGGGATCTGGCCTGCAGAGATGAACTGACAGCCGAGTAGTGGCTACCACCTTGATACATGCCATGCAGTCCCATGTTTAACACAGCCCATGGCTGGGTTTGGTGGTCAGCCTATAGTCACAGCACTTTGGGAGGCCAAGGAGAGTGGATTCCCTGAGGCTGCAGGTTCAAGATCAACCCAGGCAACTTGGTGAGACCTCGTCTCTATGAAAAATCAAAACATTAGCCGGGCATGGTAGCATATGCCTGTAGTTCTGCCACTTGGAATTCTGAGGCAGAAGGATCACTGGAGCCAAGCGGGTCAAAGCTGGGATGGTCATGAGTGTGCCACTGCACTCCTGCCTGGGCAACAGAGCGAGACTCCATCTCAAAAAAAAATAAACACATACATACACAGTCCTTCTCATTCCCTGCTGCCTGATATTTCTCTCACTCATATATTCACATGTTTTTTCCACACCTACAGGCATTTTTCTTAGGTGATCCCAGCACCATGAGATGTTGCCGTAAAACTCAAGTCAAGTCTACCCACCAGGATCAAAATGAAAGAGCAATGGGATTTTGTGTAATGAGCCAATAATATCACATGGATCACATCAAGGAATGTGCAAATTAGTACAAGAAGTAGATGTGTAGGCAAGCAGTATTGTTACAGGAATAAGTGTACAAAAGAGATATATGTAAAGTATTGAAGTACCACAAAGAAAAGTGTGGGCAACTCTACTTGGGGAGTTTTAGAAAATAACAGAAAGCAAGATGCTTAAGCTGGGTCTGGAAAGATGAGTTGGGAGCCAGGCTCGGTGGCTCAACCTGTAATCCCAGTGCTTTGGGAGGCTGAGGTGAGTGGATTGCCTGAGCCCGCGGGTTCAAGACCTGCCTGGGCAACTTGGCAAGACCTCATCTCTACAATAAATCAAAAATTAGCTGGGTGTGGTAGTGCACACCTGTAATTCCAGCTACCTGGAAGGCTGAGGCAGAATCACCAGATCCCAGCAGATTGAGGCTGCGTGGCTGGGAACATGCCACTGCACTCCAGTCTGGGTGACAGAGTGAGACTCCAACTCCAAAAAAAAAGTAAGATTAGTTGGCGATTGCCAGGTAGAGGAACTGAGGATAGCTGGACATTCTGAATAAACACCATGAGCAGATACAGAAGCAAACACGTAGTGGTCAAATGTGGATAAAACATTGGAAATGTAGAGAGAAAATGAGTCATTAAATGATGAGAGAGCCTGGGTTCATATCATAAAAGACCTTGCATGACAAATGAATGAGGATGACTCACTAGTAGGTACTGGGTAGAGCCATTAAGAAATTTCGGAGACGGGGTAAGATGGCGACGGCATAGGTGAACTGGTGAGATTCTCTGAACGTGAGTTCCCAAAAAGGCTATCACTTCGCTACCGCCATCCCCCAGCCCACCACCAACCACGCTGGGGTCAGGCCCGGGAACTTCAGTCCCACGCAAGGCCAGATATTGCGCCCCTCCCCCCACTGCTGCCGTTCTACTCGTGTGTGGAAGTCTCCAGTCCCAGCCCCCTCCAGATCCCTCCCTGGCTGCATTGTCTCCAGCCCGGGAACCCGGCATCAAGCCACTGGTCACACAGGGAGGCTCTGGGCACCCACCCTTCAGAGACGCTGGTTCTGTTTCTGGCTGAAG
>NW_007253157.1:5662-6524 GCF_000164805.1 Carlito syrichta
GTCTATCTTATATCATCTATTATCATCATCTATCTTCAGATAAATCACTTGAAACTCCAACTTGAGGATTCACATGAGTGAATTTTAGTTAAGTTACACAATTTCAAATGTCTTGATTGAATCCATTGTTGGTGTTGTCCAAGACCACACAACTAGTCTGTAGTGGAGCTGCGACTAGATTTCTAGTCTCTTAATATCCAATATAGTCATTTTCTGCAGAGTGGGGGATGGCAATTGACTAGATTAAGGTGGTAGAGTCAGAGTTTCTTGTCCTGAGTTTTCCCTTCTTCTGACATTTCTAATTTCTCTCTCTACATTCCTCATTTCTTGAGGAGTCTTTTGAAATTGAGGGGGTATTATCAGGAGTTCAGTAGTTACCTTCAGGGTGACCTTGGGCAAAGACTTTACCCCTTAAGCCCTTGGCTTTATCATCTGTATCATGGAAGAAATTAATGGATGTCTCATGCTATTTTTGTGCAACTGAATTGAAGAGTGCCCAGCATCTTAAATATTAATTATATCTTAGTTGCCTTTTCTTTCTCACCTACAGTCAAGGTGTATGTGTTGGTCTCCTCTCAAGAAGATATTCTGCAGGACAGGAACCTCATCTGATTATTCTGTTGCTATAGAACATAATAGCTACTCAGTATTTATTGAATTAAAATTCTCAGTCCAAATCTCTGTTAATTCCCTGGGCTTTTGTCTCTTACTTGTTGGCTTAGGTTCTCTAAGCTTGCCAGATTGGGAACTGTGTCCAACCTCATAATGGGTAAAATATATGGAGATTGACAGATATTAGACACATATATGGAACAGATACTACCAAATGAAAATGGTATCTGGGCCGGACTCGGTGGCTCAG
>NW_007253158.1:0-890 GCF_000164805.1 Carlito syrichta
AAGTCAGCTAGTTAAGTTAGCTGGCAATCCAGGTGGCTAGAGAGGTAGAGCACCAGTTAAGTCAGCTGGCTATCCAATTGGATATCTACTTAAGTCAATAAGTTTAGTCCTCTGGTTGGCAAGGTGCCTAGCTTGTTAATCAACTAGTTATGTCAGGTGACTAAGCAGCTGGATATCTAATTAAGTCACCTCATTAAGTCAGCTGGCTAGCCATCTCCCCAGTTAGTTTAAAAGCTAGTCAATTTAGATGGCTTGCCGGCAGGCTAGCTAGTTATTTCTGCTAGTTTAGTCAGCTGGCTAGCTAGGTAGCTAGCTAGTTAAGTCAGCTACATATGTCAACTAGCTAGCTTGTTATCTCAGTTGGTTAAGTGGGCTTTCTAGCAATATATCTAGCTAGGTAGCTAGCTAGTTATTTCAGCCTGTAAATTCATCAGGCTAGCTAGGTAGCTAGCTTGTTAAGTCAGCTGACAGCTAGTTAAGTCACCTAGTTAAGTCAGCTGGCTAGCCAGCTGCCCAGCTGGGTATCAAGCTAGTTAAGTCAGCTGGCTACCCAGCTGGATAGCTAGTTAAGTCACCTAGTTAACTCAGCTCTAGAGTCAACTTGTTAGCTTCATAGCCAGTGGGATACGTAAGTAGATATCTAGTTAAGTCAGCTGGCTAGCCACCTGGTTAGCTAGAGGTATCAGCTAGTTAAGTCAGCTGGCTAGGCAGTTGCCTAACTAGTTATTTCAGCATGTTGAGTCAGTTGGCTAGCCAGCTGGATAGCTGGTTAAGTCAGCTAGTTAATTCAAGTGCTAGTCAACTGGCTAGCTAGGTCGCTCGCTAGTAAAGTCAGCTGCTAGCCAGCTGATAGCTGGTTAGTCAGCTAGTTAATCAGCTCGATATTCACC
>NW_007253158.1:1442-4048 GCF_000164805.1 Carlito syrichta
TAGCCATGTAGCCAAACAGGTAGCTAGCTAGTTAAGTCAGCTGGCTACCCAGCTAGCTAGTCAAATAGCTATTCAACTAGTCAAGTCAGCTAGATAGCCAGCTTGCTAGTTAAGTGAGCTAGCAACTCAGCTAACTATTCAGGTACCTAGTTAAGTCAGCCAGCTAGTCAGGTTCCTAGTCTGCTAGCTAGTTTAGTAAGCTAGCAAATCAGCAAGTTACTTAGCTAACTTGTTGGCTAGCAACTAGGCTAGCTGGTGAGCTAACTAGCGGGCTCCCTTGATTTCCATCAGGTTAGCTAACTAGTAGGCTAACTCACGTGCCAACCGGTCAGTAAACTAGTTGTCTTTATACCAGCCAATAGGTCAACTAACTTTTTGGCTCACTCACAGGCCAACAGGTCTGCTAACGAGTTGGCTTGCTTGCCAGCTGACTAGTTAAGTCTCCTCACTGGTCGGTTCACTAGCCCGCTGATTAGTTATGGCAACACATGTGTCAGTTCACTCGCCAGCATACTAGTTACTTCACTGACAAGTCGGCTTTCTCAATGGCCAACTAGTTACGTGAGCTCACCTGTCTGCTCACTCACTGGCTGACTAATTGAGTCAGCTAAATTTTCAGCCAACTAGCTGGCCAACTAGTTAAGTCAGCTAACCAATCGGCCTACTAGTGGGTCAACTTCTCAGCCAACAAGTTAGGTCAGCTAAATAGATGGCTGACTACTTAAGTCAGATAACTAGTTGACCAACTAGTTGTCAGACTAGGTGAGCAAACTACCCAGCCAAATACTTACCAGAGCTAACTATGGGGTCCACTAGTCAGCCAACAATTTAAGCAATCTAAATAGTCGGCTGATTAGTCGGCCAACTTGTTAAGCCAGTTAGCATGTTGGTTGGGTAGTCAACCAATGTGTTAAACCAGCTAGCTAGTCGGTCGACTCGTCAGCCAACAGTTTAATCACCTAGCCAACTCATTTAACCAACTAGTTAAGTCAGCTAGTTAACTAGTTTTAAACTAGTTAAAACAGTTAGCTAACTCGTTAACCAACTCGCTAATTCAGCTAGCTATCTCGTTAGCCAATTAGTTAAGTCAGCTAGATAAGTGAGCTAGCTATCTAGCTAGCTAGCTAAGTAAGCTAGCTAAGTGTGATAGCTCACTGGTTACCTAATTATTTAAGTCAGCTACTTAAGTCTGCTACCTAAATAGTTGGCTAATTAATTAAGTCAGCTCGTTATTCAGCTAGTTAAATAGTTAGCTAACTATTTAATTCACGAAGTTAAGTCAGCTAGTTAACTAGTTAAGTCCGTCAGTTAAGTCAGCTAGCTAAGTAGTTAAGAGAGCTAGCTAAGTCATCTAGATAAGTCAGCTTCTAATTTAGTCAGCTGGTTAAGACAGCTAGCTAGCTAGTTAGCTAAAGATTTAAGTCAGCAGGTTGCATCAGGTAGTTAGCTAGTTAACTAATGGGTTAAGTCAGCTGGTTAATCAGCTAGCTAGCTGGCTAACGAGTTAAGTCAGCTGGGTGGTCAGCTACCTAGCTAGATAGCTAGCTTGTTAGTTAACGAGTTAAGTCAGCTGGATGAGTCAGCTAGCCAGTTCATTAGCTAATGAGATAAGTCAGATGATTAAGTCCCCTAACTAACACGTTAGATAATGATTAAGCTAACTATTTATCTAGCTGGTTAAGTCAGCTAGCTAGCAAGACAGCTTATTAGTTAAGCCAGCTTGTTAGCTAGGTAGCTATCTAATTAACTAACTATTTAAGCCAGGTCACTAACTAGGTAGCTAGCTAGTTAGCTAACTATTTAAGTCAGCTGGCTAGCTAGGTAGCTGCTAGTTAAGTCAGCTGCTTAAGTAAACTGGCAAGACAGGTAGCGAGCTAGTTAAGTCAGTTGGCTAGCCATCTGGCTAGCTGATTAATTCAGCTAGTTAAGACAGCTGGCTAGCCAACTGGCTAGTTAGGTTGCTAGTTAGTTAAGTCAGCTATATTGCTATCTGGTTAGCTAGTGATGTCATCGTGTTAGGTCAGCTGGCTAGCCAACTGGCTAGCAGTTTAGTAAGCTAGTTTAGTTAGCTGTCTAACAAGTCGGCTAGGTAGATAACTAGCTAGATAATTCATCTTGTTAGCCAGCAGGATAATTTTTCAAGTCATTTTTTAAGTCATCTGGCTAGTCTACTGGCTACGTAGATAGCTAGCAAGTTAAGAGAGGTGGCTAGCAAACTTCCTAGCTTAAGTCATCCAGGTAAGTCAGCTGGCTAGCCAGCTGGCTAGATATGTAGCCAACCAGTTAAGTCAGCTGTCTAACCAACTGACTAGCTGTTTTAGTCAGCTAGTTAAGTCAGCTGGCAAATAGCTAGCTAGCAAGTTAAGTCAGTTTGTTAAGTCAGCTGGCACCCAGCTTTCTAGCTAGTTAATTCAGCTCATTGAGGCAGTTGGCTATCCAGCTTGTTAAGTCAGATGGTTAGCCCTCTGACTAGATAGTTATTTCAGCTAGTTAAGTCAGCTGGCTAGCCAGAAATCTAGCTATATTAGTCAGCTAATTATGGCACATAGGTAGCTACATAAACCAGCTAGATAAGCCAGCTGTTCAGCTAGGTAGCTAGCTGCTTA
>NW_007253158.1:4120-5062 GCF_000164805.1 Carlito syrichta
AGTCAACTGGTTACCTAGGTACCTAGGTAGATAAGTCAGCTGGAAAGCCAGCGGTATACATAGCTAGGCAGTTAAGTCACTCTGCTAGCCAGCAGGCCAGCTAGGTAGCTAGATAGTTAAGTCAGTTGTCTAGCCCACTGCCTAGCTAGTTAAATCACCTAGTTAAGTCAGCTGGCTAGCCAGCAGGCTAACTAGGCACCTTGCTAATTTAGTCAGCTGGCTAGAGAGAAGGCTAGTTAGTTAAGTCACCTAGTTTAGTCAGCAAGCTAGCCAACTGGCTAGCTATATAGCAAGCTACCTAATACAGTTGACTAGCAAGCAGGCCAGCTATTTAAGTCAGCTAGTTAAATCAGCTGGCTAGGTAGCTGGCTTGCTAGGTAGTGATCTACTTAAGTAAGTTGGCTAGCCAGTTAGCAAGCTAATTAATCAACTATGTATGTCATCTGGCTAGCTATTTATGGTAGCTTGGTAATTCAGCTGGCTTCCCAGCTGGTCAGCTAGGTAGCTAACTAATTAAGTTAGCTGGCTAGTCAGATGGCTAGCTAGTTAAATCAACTAGTTAACCAGCTGGTCAGTCAGCTGGCTTGCTAATAAAGTCAGCTAGTTAAGTCAGTGGGCCAGTCAGCTGGTTAGCTAATTAAGTCTGCTAGTTAAGTCAGTTGGCCAGCCAGCTGGCTAGCTAGGTAGCTAGTTAGTTAAGCAGCCAGTTAAGTCAGCTGGTTATCCAGGTATCTAGCTAGTTAAGTCAGTGAGTTAAGTCAGCTTGATAATTAGCTATCTAGCAGGGTGCCTAGCTAGTTAAATCAGCTGGCTAGTCAGCTGGCTAGCTTGTTAAATCACGTAGTAAAGTCAGCTCACTGGCCAGCATGTTAGCTTGGTAGTTAGGTAGATAAATCTGTTGCCAAGCCAGTGGGCTATGTAAGAAGGTAGCTAGTTAAGTGT
>NW_007253159.1:0-1122 GCF_000164805.1 Carlito syrichta
CTTTCTCTCTTCCATAAACACTCCCTCTACAGCTTCTCTCTTTCCCTTTGTCCTTCATGCGTCTCTGTTTCCTCCTCCAAACTTCCCTTCCCCCACCAGAAACACTGTAAGGCCCCTCCTGGCAGCTTGCTTCTCTCTGTCTCGGATTTCAATCCTGCAGAGGAGCCCCCTCCTTCCTCTTCAGCTCCATCCACTTCTCCAGCAATTCAACCTCTGTGCCCTTCCCTTTCAATCACCCCCCCCCCCAGTATAGCCCTCTGGTAACCCGATCCAATCGGCAACAAGTCTTTGTTGTTTTCTTATCATAAATTTAAGTTATATAAGTTATATCTAAACTGGAACTATATCAACCTTCTTCCCAGACAAAAGTAAAGGGATCGTGTAAATAAATCCTATTAGCTAACTACAAAAAGGTGTTAATAAACAGGCTAACTAAGACAGAATAAAAGAGGTTTTTCAAAAACCAGATAAAAATCCAGCAGTGTTTTTAAGTCGCCTCTCTAAGGCATTGCAGCAGTTTACAAATATTAATTTAAACTCTGTGGAAGGACAAACTCTTTTGGCTATGTATTTTATCTCCCAGTCACCACCAGGTATTAGGCACAAACTCCAAAAATTAAAAAAGGGCCCACAAACCCTTCAATTAAAACTATTGGACACGGCCTTTAAAATCATTAACAACCAAAAGGAGGAAGAAATACAGGATCACCAACATAAGCAGAAAGCCCTTCAGCTTTTATCTACCACTTTAGCAGAAAAAGCCACCACTGATAATCTTCCACCCCAGATGGCCAATAGCAGAAGGGGTACACAACCCCCTTCCCAGGTTTGTTTCCGATGCTGTCAAAATGGGCATATGGCCAAAGACTGTCAAGCCCTGCCCACCAACAAAACCCTGTCCCAAATGCAAACAGCATGGACATTGGGCTCATAATTGCCTCATTCACCTATCCAGAGGAGAGCACATGGCCCAGAGGCTTGCTATAACTAAGGGATACCAGGCATCTCAAAAAAAAAAATCTCTTGGGATTGCTCCAGTCAGGTTGGCTCACCCCTAACTTGATAGCCCCAATGTCTTTGGAACAAACCATTAAACCAACCAAGCCTAGGGTGGAAATATCA
>NW_007253159.1:1744-4149 GCF_000164805.1 Carlito syrichta
AAGCATGTCAAAGAATGGTATGAATTTATCAAACATGTTAGGTGAAAGTTAGTGGAAAAAAGTAAAAGAAATTCTGTAAACACTCGAGGCTAAAAAAGGCTCCACATAGTTAGTCTGTGTTGGGGTATACCAACCTATCAATTGCTAAGAGGTTTCTGAAATATCTTTGTGGAAAGTATGACAAAGGGGAGACAAAGCAAATATTTCCCATACCCTTCATTCTCTTATCTGTGTGTGTCTGTCACTTTAAATCTGCTAAAAATTGGTTGAGTTATTATGCTTTATTTGATGGGACATGTGATCTTTTAAAAACTTGATTGGTGCATATTTCTTGATGTCATTTTATGTCTTTTATTTATGTGGTGTTTTCTCCCAACCCATTGGTGCTATTAAAATTTCTGCCCTTTGTTGTTAAAATTATAAAAAATTGTCTGCTCCATATAAAAGTGTTACCTATTATCTTAAATTCTCTCTGGGGACCACTCCCCCTCCTTTCCTTAGCCTGTGTTCTCCTTCATAAATTCTAAAAGGGCTCATTCTAATCCACCTGTAAAGAAATGGAAAAATGTCTCTTATATGCTACTTAGCCTTGTTAACTCAGTGTAAGTTAATGCTAGCCTTAAAGCTAATCTTTCTCTGGCAACTAAAGGCAACTTGGAGATAATCTTTCTCTGACAACTAAGAAAATAAATAGGCTGTTTTCGTTTTCAAATACTAAAAGCCAGATTAGTTAAAAATAAGTCCGTTCCTAAAGGTTTAGGCCTTGCCTAAAATCATAATCAACTTCTTGTCCCTATAAAACTGTTGAGAAGTCTCTTAGAGTCTTGTAATGTATGCTGAGTCCCTACTTTATATTGTAATGCTAAGTAACACTAATGCTTGCGTTTTTGGCTATACTCATTTAATTGTCCACGTCTTATGACTAAGGCTGTACTTAAGTGCCTAGTTCAAATTATAGTCTAAAACAATCTGTCAGGTCACCATTATAGTCCAAAAGTACAAAAACTGCCACTTATAATAAAGTTACAAAAATTAAAGTTTATTATTTAAGTTATGCTAATAACTTTAGGCCTTATAGGTTGTATATACAAAAAATAATCAGCCATTGCCTACAATTGTCAAAATATAGGCCTGACTTTATTTCTTTTATTAACCTACAATTCAGTAATTTCATGTAGTTCTTTGTTTCTTTAATAAATCACTCAATATCACAGACTCTAAGTCTACCCAAATTGCTGTAAGGTTCATAATTTTGTCCTTTATGGCTGCATAATATTCCATCATATATATATACTATATTTTTATCCAGTCTTCTTTCAGTGGACAACACAGTTGGTTCTACACATACATGTTTATTGCAGCATTATTCACAATAGCATTTATGACAGTACCATTCATAAAAAATCTTATCACCCCTACACACAAAATTCTACTGTTCATTTCTCCTCACTATCAGGAATTCCCCTGTTCACAACCCCAACTCAACCATCACTTGTCAATGTTACCTTTGCCCTACCTGACTTCTTCTTCTGGTGCTGCCCCTAAACATCACTTAACTTTTCTTTTAGATATGTTCTCTTCCAGGTTCTCTATTTACCTCCACAGTCTACTCCAAGACAGCTGGTTAATACCGCCCTTGTGCCCACTGGAGGACTGGCTGAAACAAGTCATCCTTCTGCATTTACAAAAAACTTTCATACAACTCAAGCTTTCAAAAATCTTCACCTTCAGTGCCTACCTCTAAACCCTATTCTGACTGGTTCTGCGCCCTTACCCCACCTCACCCCACAATGCCCACATCCAGCAGGAAGCAGCCAGAGAGAATAATGACTCCCCTCTCCCAAATAAACAGAAAAGGTGGGAATGAAAGGTGCAGACAATGGTCAGAAGGGCGTCCCCAAGATGGCTCTGCCTCCCAAAGACAACAAAGGCCCTAAGCGGTTTTTCCCGCCCACACGAAACTTAAATCTGTGCTCAAACAACCTCTCCCTATAGAAATGCTACCTCATAGTCTCCTCCAATAAGACTCAGGCATGGCACTGGCCTGCCCCTACAAGGTTCATAAATATACCTTTCTCCCTGCATAACTCTCTTTCTCTCTCTCTCTCTTGCTTTCTCTCTCTGTCTCCACCACTCTCTTGTTTACTCTCTCTCTCTCTCTCTCCCCTTCTCTCTTACTCTTTCTCTTTCACTCTCTCTCTCACCGTCTCTCCCCCCTCTCTCTCCCTCTCTCGCTTTCTCTCACACTCTCTCGCCCTCTCCCCACCCCCCTCTTGCTTTTTCTCTCTGTCCCCACCACTCTCTTATTCTCTTACTCTCTTTCTCTCTCGGTCTCTCTTTTTCTCTCTCTCTCTTGTCCTTCCTCGGTTATAGTCCCTTCGTGTAACTGCCCCTTTAATAAATCT
>NW_007253159.1:4169-43031 GCF_000164805.1 Carlito syrichta
CCTCTCTCTCTCTCTCTCTCTTGCTTTCTCTCTCTGTCCCCGCCACTCTCTTACTCTCTTTCTCTCTCAGTCTCTCTTTTTCTCTCTCTCTCTCTTGTCCTTCCTTGGTTACAGTCCCTTCATGTAACTGCCTCTTTACTAAATCTCTTGGTTCAGACCGGCATGGAGTCGTTACTGGTGCCAAAACTTCTTTCACAAGGTATAGTGAAGAATGCAATAGAATGCTCAAAACACAATTATTAAGATTAAAAAGGGGGAAGTATACACATTCCTCCCCACATACACTATTGGCACATGTATTATTAATTCTTAATTTTCATAACCTGGATAATGAAGGAGTCATAGACTGGGCTACTCCTAACTCTCTAGCTAAGACTGAATTACAGCATGTTGAAACCCCTGGATGCCCTGGATGGTGGGTGGAGATGATCCTTTCCACCTCAGCAGGATGCGCTCAGCTTGGTATTTGGAAACTATTTTTTTTTTGAGTTTGAGTCTCACTCTGTTGCCCAGACTGGAGTGCAGTGGCCACTCCCAGCCACTGCAGCCTCGACCCACTGGGCTCCGGTGATCCTTCCGCCTCAGCCTTCCGAGTAGCCGGAATTACAGGTGCGCACTACCATGCTTGGCTGATTTTACTTATGGCAGCTTTAGTGCCCATTCTCATCTTCCACCAGTCAGAATCAAATCAGCCATCTTACAATGGTTCCCACGAAGTGTTTGCCTGTGTTTCTGCCCCTTATGTTTTATTGGCAGGGCCCTGGACAATTACTATGGAGTCTTCTTATTTTTCCTGAAAGTGTCCTTGCTGTAATCTCACTAATTGTGTTTCTCCTTGAAAAAGAGGACAGAAAGTTGTGGTATTGCATCAGCCCTCTTTTGTTATGATACCTGTAAATATTTCTTGACCATGGTATCAGAACTCTGACTGGCATGTTCTCTCTCAAATTTCCAACCTGCTTGACCACCAGTGAAGTTTTATTGGACTTTTAGTTGCCGGTATTACTGCATTGGTTACACTGATTGCAGCAGCCATCGCTTCAGCAATGGTTTTGACTCAAGAAATCCACACTGCTCAGTATGTGAACAATCTGACTATGAACATTTCCACTGCTCTATCTCACCAAGAAGCCATTGATGTTAAAATGGAGAAATGACTCAATGCTTGGAGGAAACGGTCCTGGTTCTGAGAGACCAGGTTGCTGCTTTAAAGACTTGGGTTATGTTACAATGTCATTTAGAGTTCCAATGAATTTGTGCAACCTCTAAATCTTATAATTATTCTGAATGGCATTGGGACCTAGTTAGAAATCATTTACTGAAAATTTGGTCTTCTAATAATATTTCTTTTAATATTGCAAAATTACATCAAGATATTGTAAATATTTCTACAGCTGGATCACCTTTATTGTCTGGTAGCTCATTGGCTATGATATTCTTCGTAAAATCAAGCAATTGGTATCACCACATAGCTTATGGTCTACAATATATTCTTTAATAGCATCAGGAGTGCTGATTTTAATTTTATTGTTTTGTCTCCCAGTCTGCACCTGGGCAGGAGGAAGAGCCATCAGACAACTCCAAATAGAAGTCCATAAACTGTGCTTAAAAGAAAAGGAAAAGAAGAAGATCAAGGAAACCAGAGCATAAGTTGAAAAGGTCCTTATGTTTCTTGGCTTGTGTTCAAGGAACCAAGCCTACATTTCCTTTGTCTCTCCTGACGTTTTGGTTGCATTTCTATGGATAGCAAAGCAACGTCAAGTCTAGGTATTCTATGGATAGCAGAGCGGTGTCAAGTCTGGCCTGGAGGCTGTTTGTCTTAAGTGATTGTCTTGCTTTTAACTTAGAAAGCATAGATGTTAAGATATGCATAGTTTAGTCATCAATACTTACCCTGCTTGTGTGATTTAGTTTAGACATTAACATATATCCTGCTTGTGTGTTTTTGCTCTCCTTTGTGTGATTTTGCCCTATAAAAGAGGCATGCTGTGAAAATAAACTCACTCTCTCTTGCTCCTTGCTACCTGGGAAAGAGCCCTCCCAATCCCGCTGTTTCTTTGTCTCTTTCTTTTCTCAATCCCTCCCCCATCTCAGGCCCTGCTCAGCGGAGGCTGGAACTCCACACATCGGGTTCAAAGGAGAGCCAAAGGCAAAAGATTTACCCATTTTTCACCAGTCTCTACTATTAATTTGGTCAAAGTAGATTTTAGAGTTCAGTTCATGTGTTTTACTTGTCCATAGCTTTGTGTTTGGTAGGCACAATGTAACTTCCAATTAATGTTTACTGCTTTACTAACCAGCTGTACTATGGGCAAGGTAAAGGCAGGACTGTTATCAGAGCCAATGGAGAGGAGGAGCCCAAAACTAGGAATAATTTTATTTAACAAAAATCTTGTAACCAGAAATGCAGTTTTATTTTTGGTGGCAAAGGCCTCTACCCATCTAGAAAAAGTACCAATAAACACCAGTAGATAGCCATACCCTGCCTGAGGAGATTTCATTTCAGTGAAATCTATTTCACATTTTTCTCCAGGAATTAATCCTTGGGCCCTGATCCCATCCAAAGGTTTGGACCCTTGTTTTGCATTGACTTGGGCACAGGCAGGGCCCATGGCAACAGCTGTTGCAGCAATGTTTTTTAAGTCATTGTCATGATAAAAACAGTTTAACAGTTAAGTCAATTTGCTACCTCCCAGGTGAGTAGTAGAGTGCTGTGGTTTTACCAAGGTGTGTCTGACGGCATCAGGTAAAATAATTTTATAGTCCTTGACCCACCATCTAGTGGAGTTTTTATGAGCTCCCCCTAGGTTCTTCCTGCTCTTGGAT
This sequence comes from Carlito syrichta, assembly GCF_000164805.1. NCBI lineage: Eukaryota > Metazoa > Chordata > Mammalia > Primates > Tarsiidae > Carlito > Carlito syrichta. The sequence goes on from NW_007253159.1 coordinate 6,996, forward strand.
ATAGGTATGCTGTTTTGGGAGAGAAGAAGCTGGAAAAGTTTTAGTTAGCAAGATATTTAGGATTTCAAATGGGATTTCTGCTGCCTGTCAAGCCACCTGGCATGCTAGGCAGTTTCCAGTTGCTTCTGGAGTGTCCAACTTCTGATATTCCCTGCAATAAATGATCACTACCTCTTTGGGGAGTCATATAGCCTCTAGAGGACTAAAATTTCTTCCTTGTTTTTTATAGTCTTACCTGTTGCAGTAAGAAGACTTCATTTCTTTAGGTCATGGCATGCACATGGATTGTGCCAAAAGAATACCAGCTGTCAGTGAAGCTGTCTACTCATTTTTCTGTTACCCAAAGCAGGGCCTGAGTTAAAGCAATTAACTCAGCTTTTTTGAGCTGAGGTAGTTTGAGGCAATGCGTGTGACCAGATTGTGTCATGAACTATGGTTACGGCTGCACCAGCCTTGCAGACTCCCTCTATTACCAGGCTCCATGAACAGGTCAGCAGTAGTCTGGTTTAGGGAGTGTCCCAAAGATCAGATCAGCTGGCCTGAGAGACATCCAATATGTCTTCACAGTCACAAACTGGCATTTTCAGATTGTCATCAGTCAACAGAGTGGCTGGATTGAGGCATTGTGTGGGAGAGAATGTTACTCTTGGTTGGTCAAGCAAAATACTTTGATATTGGGTCATATAAATATTTGACATCCAATGACCAGATGCTCCTCAGAGCAAAGTCTCGACAGCATGGAGAACAGTTAAAGCCAAGTTCTGGTTCAAAGACAATTTATCTGCTTCCTTAACCAGCATGACTGTGACTGTAATGGCTCAGAGATGGTAGGGCCAGCCAAAGGCCACTGGGATCAATATTTTAGACAAGTAAGCCACTGGTCTTCTCCAGTGTCCTAAGGCTTGAATGAAGACCCCCTTTGCAATTCCTAATTGTTCGTGAATAAACAAGTGGAAAAATTTGATAACATCTGGAAGGGCTAGAACCAGAGCTTGTGCTAGGGCCTTTTTAAATTGCTGGAATGCTTGTTCTTCAGTAGTAGTCCATTCTAGGGCCTGATCCCTGCAGTGGCTGTGTACATGGGCTTGGCAATTTCAGCAAATCCTGAGATCCACAGCCAGCAATAACCTCCCACCCCCAGGAATTCCTGTATCTGTTCCTTGGTGGCTGGTGTGTGAATCTGAAGGATGGCTTCTTTCTGGGCTGAAGTCAGGGCTCGCTTATCCTTCTTTAGTTGGTATCCCAGATAGAAAAATTTGGTTGAGCAGAGCTGTGTCTTCTTTACTGACACACAATAGCCCAAATCTTGAAGAAGCTGTAACAGAGCCTTAGTGCCTTGTAAACAAGTATCCAGGTTTGCAGTCTCACGCAAGAGATCATCTACATACTGAAATGCAGTACATTCAGGGTGTCAGGTATGAATCCCTGACAAATCCTGTTGAAAGGCATACCCTAAATAAGCCCGGGAGTTCTTAAAACCCTATGGCAACTGGGTCCAGGTTAACTGGCTGATATCCCCCGAGTCAGAATCAGTTCATTCAAAAACAAAGATGGGTTGACTGACAGGAGACAAAGGGATAGAGAAGGTATCTTTCAAACCCAGCACAGTATACACCTGATGTTAAGGAGGAAGCAGACTGAGGAAAGTGTATGGATTGGGAACAGTTGGATGGATGGGTTCAACCCACTTATTGGCCTTCCTTAAGTCCTGAACTGGTCAATAGTCAGAAGTTTCTGGTTTCTAAACTGGCAAGAAAGGAGTATTCCATGCTGACTTGCATGGTGTTAAAATATTGGCTGCTAAGAGTTGTTTGATGTGAGAAGCAAATCCTTTCTGAATCTGTAGATTCATAGGGTATTGGCAGATGCACACAGGGGTAGCTGATGCCAGCAGACTTACCATTACTGGAGGATGATGTTTCACCAATCCTGGTAGGTTGGTTTCTGCCTAGACTGAAGGAAACTCCTGCTGCAACTGTAAGAGTAAACTTGACAGAACATTTTCAGTACAGGACTTAGAAGAAGTCAAAAGACATTCTTCAGAAAGTGGAACCATTAAGAGCATCTGATAGGCAGTAGGAATAGACATTTCAGGTTTGTCAGGTGAAAACACAATGGTGGCTCTTAACTTTTGAAGTAAATCTTGACCCATAAGAGGGTATGGGAAATCTGGAGCTATTCAAAATGAAAGAGTGACACGTTTTTGTCCCAAAGTAACAGTCTGGTTGGAAGGGAACTTGCAATTAGTAACTGCTCCTGTTGTCCCTTGGACCAAAATCTGATTTTTAGACATAGGTCCCCATGATGACTTTAGGACCAAATGCTCTTCCCCAGTGTCCACTTTGAGTTGGACTGGGTAACCCCTGATAGCAGCAGTTACCAAGGGTTCTTGGGGGCCTAAGGAAAATGATCCCTGGCCCCTTCAGTCCAAATCATTTCCAGCCTCTCTAGCAGAGGGCAGGACCAGAACTGGCTTAGGGCCCTGGTTCCTTGCAATAAGCACATTGGTTCTTTACCAACCAAGTGAGTCTGGGGTTCTGACCTTTTTGGCCTTTCTGGTTATTCAATTTTTGACAACAAGGCTTTGTATCAGCTTACAGAGCTTGAAGAGCTGTTACCAGGGTTCCTGCTTGTCTTCTTGCAGCCCTATCAGCTGGCTATACTGCCTGCTTCTGTTTTTAAGCATCTGGATTCTAAAAACTTTCTGAGCTACATCAAGCAGTTGAGAAATATTTATTTCTGCAAAGCCTTACAGCTTCTGTAACTTTTTCTGGATGTCCAGAGCTGCCTGAGCCACAAATGCCAAATTAATGGCTCAAGCATTCTCAGGAGCCAAGGGTTCAAAAGGGGTGTAAGTCCAAAATGCCTCTTGGAGTCTCTTGAGGAACACCCCTGGAGATTCCTCAGATCTCTGGAGAATCTCAGTAACTTTAGAAAGATTAATAGGTTTTTTGGGCTGCCCCCTTCAAACCTGCTAATGGAGGCCATTGATAGGTGTCTAGTGCCCTGGACCCTGCCAAGGTGTTGAGGTCCCTGTCTGGGTGAGAAGGAGGAAAATCCTCACTTAACATTTCTTGACTTTCTTCCTGTGTGTCTCCAGTAGAGCCTATACTAGACTTTCTAGCATCAGCTCTAATATGTCCCACTCCTCAGCAGTAAACAAAGTGATAAGAAGCTGTTGACAATTGTCCCAAGTGAGGCAATGTGTGCACATAACTGATTTCATTAAGGAAATTAGAATTTGTGGCTTACCTGAGAATGTTGGGTTCTGATATTTCCAGTTATACAAAACAGACAAGGGGAAAGGGGTATATACCAGAAAAATACACTCAACCTGATCTGCCACCTGTGAAGGAGGAACTTCCGGAGGGGAAGGAGAGGTGCTGGATCAGTTCGACATCGAAGATGGGCAGCCAAAGATGGAGAGGACAGAGAGAGGGTGGAACTAGAGATAGCTGCAGTTGCAGCTGTAGCTGGGGCTGTAGATGACTGCGAGGAAGGAGAGGTAACAATAGGTGAAGAAGGTAAAGGATTATAAGGTGAAGTGTGGCCGGGCTCTGTGGCTCAGCCTGTAATCCCACACCTTTGGGAGGCTGAAGTGAGTGGATTACTTGAGCCCATGGGTTTGAGACCCGCCTGGGCAGCGAGACCTCATCTCTACAGTAAATCAACAAATCAGCCGGGCGTGGTAGCGCATGCCTGTAATTCCGGCTACTTGGAAGGCTGAGGTGGAAGGATCGCCGGAGCCCAGCAGGTCGAGGCTGCAATGGCCGGAAGCGGCCACTGCACTCCAGTCTGGGCAACAGAATGAGGCTCCAACTCAAAAAATGAAAAAATAAAAATAAGGTGAAGTGTTAGTGTTAACCGCATCCTCTAGAGGACCTTCAGTAAAGGGGGCAAAACAGGGTATATTACATAAGAAGCAGGGGCTACAGGTAAGTTGTGATGTAATTTTTAAATTATGGTGAGGTGGTTTAGGTGGAGGAGCATTCATAACATGAGGATTGACATGTCCTGGCCAGCTAAGAGACATGGAGACCAGGACTCGAATAGTGCTTTCAAGATAACATGCCTTTAGACGGGGTGGTGGATTTTGAACCAAACTTAACCATTGGTCAATATAGGAGAATTGATCCAGAAGGCCAGGATTCCCCATAACGACCTTCCAAACAGATTCAGTAACCTTAACATCCAGAGACCTTGTGGATAACCATCCTATGTTAAAGGATGGTCAGTCTATTTTACAGAGGGCTCAGTCTGCCTTTTGAGAGGCAGAAACCATAGTCCTCAGCAAATGCAACAGAAAAATTCTTTAACATACAGTCCAAAGAATTGACAGATTTTAAAATCTGGGAACCCATGACATACCATAAGTAAGCAGCACAAAAACAAACAAACAGTAAACAACACGTCCAGACCAAGTCAGAAAAGTTACAGATCCCTGGAACACCTCAAGGCAGAAAACAAGGGTTCTCTGTTCAGCTAATGTCTTGGCTCAGCAAATAATATACAAAGGGTGACCTCATCAGGCCTTCTTCCTTGAACAGAAGCAGAAACCACGGTTACAAGCAAGTAAGCAGAAAACCAAAAATAAATTCTTTCCTCCTAGGAGATTGTAAGATGGACTCAGGTTCTTTTGAGGCAGTAGTTGCCAGCAGTCACTCCAACTCCTTCCAAGCCAGATAAGGGGTTACAAGACCTGAGAATCTCTTGAGACATATCCCCTACCAGCTCTTCTCTTAACTGGGGATGGTCAGAGAGAGGCAGCTGCTTGTGCTGGTGTAAATCCTGCTGGGGCCTCCAAATATATGACTGAAGTGCAAGAAGGTGATAAGCCAGCACACCAAATTCAGATTAAGAGTCTTTCATTAGCACGCAGTCAAGAATAGGTTCTTACCAAGAAACTCTTGACACGAAGTGGAATCAGCAAGAAGCTTATGAAGTCAAAATCTGCAAGTGGGCTACATAGCAACTTAGTCACCATAGCAACCATAAATTAGTAACTTAGTAACCAATATGAGAACTTTCAATTATTAGGGAGTTTTGATTAATTTGATGTCCCAGGCACAGCTGGTGATTGGAAAGTTTCTGGAGTTCTACCAACAAGATATGGTTTAAGACAGCTACATGGAGACAAGGTGAAAGAGACATTACACAGTGGAGTTACCTTGGTTAGGTTACTAACAAAATATAAGAACAAAATATGAGATGTAACAATGGGGTTTTGCAAGGTGTAACATTTTATTTTAGTTAACAAAGCATACAATTACACAGAGCTTGTGGTTAGGGAGTTTTGCAAATGGTCAGCAGAAATGGTCAGTGTGATCAGCTCAGGGGAATAAAGCCATGGGTCTGTGGTCATGGAAATGTTACAACAATCACATGTTTTACTGGCTATTACAATAGAGATCAATCAAACCTGGGCTCTGCCCTGGAGATGATGACCAGTTGCATGGAGAGATGAGAAAATGTGATGTGTAGCCACAGTAGTATGGACGTAAATATGGTGGCAGAGAGATCCCTGATTCATTATTAGCTGTCCCCAAAGGAACAACTAACTAAGATTGACAGTGTATAGGGTCACTTTCTGGAGCAGGTAACATCTAGGCAGAGTATTAAAGATTTAGATAATGAGGGAAAAATATCTCTCTAGACAGAGGGGAAAAAAAGCAAACAGATAAGACCAATAATTAGCAGGTTCCCTTTGATTATATGAGCATAGATGGTAGGGTAAAAGACAATAAGCAATGAGTGTGTCACAACTGGCAGATGCTGTCTCTTGGAGGATCTTGAACACCACAAAAGTAGGAACTACTCCATAAGAACATGAAAACCCATTTAAGCAGGAGAAGGACTTGTCAGGTGTGTGCTTCAGAAAAATATTGGTCTAGAGTCCTGCAAAGGGATGACTCTGAGGATGTTCCCAGCTGGAGGCAGAGATCTTAGGGAGAAGAATCTTGCAAGATATCAAGGTGAACTTGTTGAGGAGCTACTCAAGGCAGAAATAGTGTGACATACAGGAGGTATCATTTAGGGAATGATTGTCTAGGATTAGTAGACTGGGCTTGGAAATTGGATGGTTATGGAGAATAACGAAGAATGAATTCTACTTTTAAATCCCACATTCCCAAAGTTACTTTTGTTGAATCATAAACCACCTGAATTGTCTGAATGATTGTTTCTTTCCTCCCCAATTTGTGTGTGAAATCGTGACTCTCAAGGTTATGTTTTTAAAAGGCAGGGCCATTGGGAGAAGATTTAGATCATAAATTACGATCTCAATCTTCATAAATAGCATTAGTTCCCTGATTAAAATTACTGCCCTTATTTATAAATTTTTTAAGTTCTGGTCTGTCCTTTCCACATGTGAAGACACAAAGAAGGTACCATCTGTGAATAATGGTCCCTCACCAGATATTAAACTTTTGAAGCCCTGATCTTGGTTTTTCTACCCTCTAGTACTGTGAGCAATAAACATACACTGTTTCTAAATGATCAGATCTAGTGAATTTTGTTGTAGCAGCTCAAATGCGATAAGAGAGTAATTAGTACCAAGAAGTGGGAATGTTGTTATAACAAATACCTAAAAATGCGAAAGTGCCTTTGGAACTGGGTGAAGATCACAGGTTGGACAAGTTTGGAGGCGAGGGCTAGAAGAAACCTGCATTTCCATGAAGGTAGTGTTGAGGGGGATTCTGGTGCAGGTTCAGAAGAAAAAGAGCAGTACTGATCAAAATATTCATAGAAATATGAAGAGTAAAAAGAATTCTGCTGAGGTCTCAGAAGAAAATGTGTAACATGTTACTGGAAACAGTAGGAAAGGATATTCTTATTAAAAGTAGAAAATAATTAGGCTGAATTGTATTCATGTCCTAGTGTTTTGGGGTACTTAGAACTTCTGAGGCATGATAAAAGATATTTGATAGAAGAAATATCTAAGCAAAGTGTTGGGGATGAGGCATAACTTCTTTGACTGCTTATGATAAAATGCAGGAAGGAAAAAAATGAGAAGGCAAGTATAATAAAAAAGAAAGCAGAACCAGAAGATTTGCAAAATCAGCCTGCATAAAATGAGAAAATGTGTTCAGGAGAAAACACCAAGGACAGATGTGGCCAAGCAAACATGTGATAAGTAGATTAGTATGGATAGAAGAAGCCAGATGATATTGTTCAAGACACTGAAAGAATGACTCCAAAGGCATTTCCGAGATCTTTGGGTCTTTCCTGCCCATCAATGAGCCCAGAATTTTCTGCTTATCAAAAGCCTTCAGTTTCCTGGAATGAACAAGTCTCAGCTCCCTGAAATCCAGTGCAACACTTCTTTGCCACCCCAGCAGTGGCTCAAGCTGGCCAGTTGTAACTTAGGCAACTTCTCCAGTTGTAAACCAAGTCTACTTCTATGTGATGTCAAAACCACAGCACAGACTACGTGTGTGGTGGGTTTGTGATTATTTCCATGTAGATTTCAAAGGATGGAGGCACCTGGAGTCTCAGGCAGGCAACTCAGGAAGAGTTCTGACTTCATGGTGGGGTTACCTCAGAGAGTCCCCACTAAGTCAATGTCCAATGGAGCCTTAGGGGTAAAGCTGCCCCTGAGATCACAGAATTCTATAGATATCAGTATGCAATGCCACCTTTGGTGAACACCTGACAACAATCCTGAAAGCTACTGTGAGGCCTGCATCCATCAAAGTCATAGAGGCAGTGCTGTCCAGAGTCACGGGGCCCAACCCCAGCACCAGTGTGTCCAAAAGCCAGGACAGGGAGTAAAAGATGATTATTTCCAAACTTTAAAATGTAACATTTAGCTGGGCTCGGTGGCTCAACCTGTAATCCTGCACCCTTGGGAGGCTGAGGTGAGTGGATTGCCTGAGCCCGTGGGTTCGAGACCCTCCTGGGGAGCGAGACCTCATCTCTACAATAAATCAAAAAATCACCTGGGCATGGTAGTGCATGTCTGTAATTCTGGCTACTTGGAAGGCTGAGGGGAAAGATCGCCGGAGCCCAGCAAGTCGAGGCTGCGGTGGCTAGGAGCGGCCACTGCACTCCAGTCTGGGTGACAGAGTGAGACTCCAACTCAAAAAAAAAAAAATGTAACATTTGCCATGCTGAGTTTTGAATTTAATTGGGACCAGTTACCACTTACTTTCTTTCTATTGTTTCATTTTCTAAATGGGAATATCAATTATATGCCTGTCCCATCATGGTATTTTGGAAGCACATAATGTTTGATTTCACAGACTCACAGCTGGGGAGGAATTTGCCTCAAAATAAACCATACTTTAACTCTCACTCATGTCTCATTTCAGTTATCTTTTGATGAGACTTTGAACTTTTGAGTGTAAACAAATTAAGATATTGAGGATTATCTGGATGGAATGAATGTATTTTTCCTGTGAGAAGATATGAATTTTGGGGGTACAGGAGAAGAATGCTATGATCTTAATGTTTGTGATCTCCCAAAGTTCATGAGTTGAAATCCTAACCCTCAAGGTGATGGCATTAAGAGAAAGGTCTGTGGAAACTAACTAGGTCATGAGGGTTCTGACCTGATGAATAGAAATAGTAGACTTATAAAAGATTCCTGAGTGTGCCAGATAGCCCCTTCCACCCTTTTTACCACATGGAGAGGCAGAGAGATTGGGCCATCTTTGAAGCAAAGAGCAAGTTCTCACTGAATATCAAACTCTGGTGTCTTGATCTTAGACTTTCCAGATAGCAGACCTATAAACAATCCATTTATGCTGCTTATAAATTAGTCAGTCTAAAATATTTTGTTATAGCAATCTGAATGAACAAAGACGCCACCTCAAAATATAGTGATGTAGAAAACCTGTTTACTGTGCTCAAGAATTACGTGGGTTTAGTATTACGATAAGGCACAGAGGAGATACTTATCTCTGCCATCAAAGACTCAAAGTTTTGGGTATGATTTTAAGGCTGGGACTGGAGTCACCTGGAACTTCTTCATTCATATGTGAGACACCTGGGCTGCAATGACTAAAATACTAAACTAGTCTGGGACTGCACTGAATGCCTACATATGGTCTCTCCAACATGGTGATCCCAGAGCAATCAGATTTCTTGTGTGAGGGCTGCCTCCCACCATAATAAGCTTCCCAAGAGAACTAGTGGAAGCCTCATGACCTTTTTGATCTAGCCTTGAAAGTTATTTGGCATCATTCTTATCAATTCCATTGGCTAACGTAGCCCAACTTCACCCAAACCAAAGGGAGAGGATATAGACCCTATCTCTTAGTGGGAGAAGTGTCAAAGAATGTTGTGGCTGTCACTTTTAAATCAACATTCTTTGACACTTTTCCCAAGGTATTGTGTAGATTTGGGGATACTCACTGAGATGGGAACCCGTGAAGAGAATCAGAATGTTTGGATTTCAAGAGCTGCCATTTCAAAATATAATGGACTGGGTGGCTAAAACAATAGAAATATATACTTTCTCACTGTTTTGGCACCTTGGGTGTATACAATCAAGGTTTGGCAGGATTGGTTCCTTCTGAGTCTTCTCTCTTTAACTTGTACATGCAACCTTCTCTCCATGTCTTCACATGGTCTTTCCCCTATGGCTATCTCTGTCCTATCTCCTGTTGTTATAAGGATACCAGTCATAATAGATTAGAGCCAACCCTGATGACCTTATTTTAACTCATTCACCTCTTTAAAGGTTCTGTTACCAAATATAGTCATATTCTGACCTGCTGGAAGTTAGGGCTTTAGTGTAAGAATTTGGGCAGAGAAAACAAAATTTAGTCCATAACACAGAGTTTGGGAGAAGGTGGTGAGAGCAAATTCTGGAGACTGAAGGGAGAGGTGAACCCAGGATGATGTGTCTGGAGTTCTGAACTAGAGACAGGGATTTGGGGAATGTTAACTGAAGTATGCTTGAAGCCTTAAGTATGAATAGGTTCACCACAGAGAATGTAAGACCGGAAATGAAGAATTTTTCTATAATTGCAAGTATATAGATAGTATTGATTGCACTGCAACTTATGCTAAGTAATTAATATCAGTTATCTTATTAGTTTTGCTCAAGAAAAGACCTCACGCTATTATTATTCTCAGTTAACCGCTGAAGTAATGAGATGTAGTGCAGTTAAATCCAGGGTCAAATCCAGCCCATCACCTGTTTTTTATTTTTTTGTTTTGTTTGTTTGTTCGTTTTATGGCCTGAGAGCAAAGAATGGTCTTTCTATTTTTTACTAGCTGAAGAAAATCAAATAAAGAGTATGTTGTCACATGCAAGAGTATATAAAACACAATTACAGTGTCATTAAATAAAGTTTTATTGGCACACAGCCATGCCCATCATTTACGTATTGCCTGGGGCTGTATTCAGGCCAAAACAGCAGAGTTCAGGGGTTATGGTGGAGACCTAGAGCCGGCCAATAATAAAATATTGACTGTTGGCTCTTTATAGGAAATGCTTGGTACTCCTGGGTAAAGTGGCTTATCCATTGACAGAGCTAGTAAACAGTAGACCTGGAATTTCACCCCGGGCAATTTGACTTCACTGTTTCAACCTTGTGATTTACTGAGCGACCTCACTGCTCAAAGAGGCCCTTTCAGACATTTTTCAGCTACAAGATTCAGGGATTTTGCAGCACAAGCAGGGATTTCCCCTACCCAGGTCAACCCCAAGATCACTTTCCCTTCAGTCTTACTGAGATTAGGAAACAAGACTACCCCCAATAGGAGTGAAAGTTTAAGATGTACCTTCTTTCCTTCTCATAATTTGGGGCTCGAATACCTACTTCTTTCCATATTTGCAAATCCTGGTGTGTTGACCATGAAACATTAGGTAGCAAGGAAAAAGCCTCCTTACATTTTAAGCAGAGATTATGAAACACACAGTGGCACCCAGGAACCCAGTTTCAGGAAAAACAGTCTGATCAAAAGACTCTCATTTTTTCTTGACACTTGGGCCCTTCTCCTGTGTCTGCAATGTAGCTTTCCTCCATTCTCTTTATTTTAATCTCCTCACAGAATTTGGTTTCCTTATGAGCCTTAGACAAATCTACAGTTGTTATCCTTCCTTCCTTGGAAACTTCTAAAATATATCTGACATATAAGACCTCAATGAAATTTTTGTAGAATACAAATCTGAACATACCTCACCCCTCACTTTTTTTTGAGTAGGGGCCTCACTCTGTTGCCCAGACTGGAATGCAGTGGTCACTCCTGGCCACCTCAGCCTCGACCTGCTGGGATCCAGCGATCCTTCCTCCTCAGCCTTCCGAGTAGCCAGAATTACAGGCATGTGCTACCATGCCCGGCTGATTTTTTGATTTATTGTAGAGATGAGGTCTCGATGCCCAGGCGGGTCTCGAACCCGCGGGCTCAGGCAATTCACTCACCTCAGCCTCCCAAAGGTGCGGGATTACAGGCTGAGCCACCGAGCCCAGCTTGCCCCCACTTTTTAAAAAAGTTTTGACTCCTCATTTTATCTTAATTTTCCTGGAACTGGATTCTTTTGTGTGAAGTCAGGAGTTATGGCAATTATCTTGGTGCCATGAGGTGACAAGTTTCAGGAAAAAAGAGCCATAATATGGAAGAAAAAGTGTAAGGATTAAAATAAGCATGGTTCTTGATGATATTTTTCAGACAGAAGCTAAACTAGTTCTACCCTCTTACAAAATTTTGGCAAAGTAAGTCCCACACAAGCTGAATGTCCCTTCAGAGTGGCACTTTTGAAGATCCTAGCCCCCCCACTTTTCCTTGCTATGTTACAGATTAGAGATTTCACCATCTCTCTGTGCTCTTTTCAAAACCCCACCAATGAACCCCAAGAACTACACTTTGAATTGCAAACCTCATCTGTCTATACTTCCTATTTCCTCCCTACTTCCATTCCATATCCCAAGGCTTTTCTAAGCTGCAAGTTTCCAATTATTTGTTTGTTTGAGTTGGAGTCTCACTCTGTAGCCCAGACTGGAGTGCAGTGGCCGCTCCCAGCCACTGCATCCTCGACCCACTGGGTTCCAGCGATCCTTCCTACTCAGCCTTCTGAGTAGCCGGAATTACAGGCATGCGCTACCATGCCTGGCTGATTTTTTGATTTATTGTAGAGATGAGGTCTCACCAAGTTGCCCAGGCAGGTCTCGAACCCACGGGCTCAGGCAATCCACCCACCTCAGCCTCCCAAAGCACGGGATTACAGGCTGAGCCACCGAGCCCGGCCCAATTATTTTCCCTTATCTCAGATATCCTCAAAACTCAATCAGTTGATTATCAACTTCATAGAATTTTTTCTTCTTCTCTGTAACTTACTTAATGATTTCTATTCTAAATAATAATGACTACAAAATAAAATTCTTCTAAAATAAACTATAGATGCTATCTTTGGCTTAAGCCATTGTATATTGCTGGAGCATGGTGCAAATGTAAACTATAAACTTATATAGAATTAAAAACAACTTTAATGAGGCAAGGTCTTGGAACAATGCATTTAGAATGACTGTCCTGACGTCTGTCTCTGCATCTGTCTCCCCATATCTCTCCATATCATCCTGGTACCCATCAATGGAACTTAATGTTTCAAATAGACCACTATCTCTTTGGTCTAGAAGTCTACAAATGAGCTTTCACAGGAGCAGAGAATTATGGGATTAATCTTGGCTGTGTGCACTGGTGAAAAATATTGCGTGTTGTCAACTGACTCAACTTGTTTTCCTTTCTTACCTCTCTGTGTTTCTGACTTCTGTCTTTCTCATCTTCATCTCCACATTTCATTGATTTCATCTGATTGTTCTTACCTCAGCTCTTGCTCCTCCCTTTATCTTGAAGCTCAGAGCAAGCAGGGACTTGGACACCCAGATTCCTTGACCCTTGATGTTGAAAGAGTTGAACCTCTGCATCGCACAGAGAATCAAAACTAAGGAACTCAGATACTTGAGTTTCTTTCTCTTTTTTTTGAGTTGGAGTCTCACTCTGTCACCCAGACTGGAGTGCAGTGGCCGCTCCTGACCACCACACCCTCAACCTGCTGGGGCTCCGGCAATCCTTCCGCCTCAGCCTTCCAAGTAGCTGGAACTACAGGCACGTGCTACCACACCTGGCTAATTTTTTTTATTATATTGTAGAGATGAGGTCTCGCCAAGTTGCCCAGGTGGGTCTTGAGCCCGCGGGCTCAGGCAATCCACTCACTTCAACCTCCCAAAGGTGCGGGATTACAGATTGAGTCACCGAGTCTGGCTAGATACTTGAGTTTCTAAAGATTCCCAGCCTTTTCATCTTATACTAAGTATATTGGTGTATTTTTGGGGTCATCAAAAATCACAAAAGATAGCCAACCAGAGGCAGCTAGTGTGAACCTCTTTCTTTTCTCTTTCTATCTATCTTTCTTTCTTTCTTTTTCTTTTTTTCAGTTAGATCTCACTCTGTCACCCAGGGTGGCATGGTGGGCACCTATTTCATGGAGAAAAACTAAATTGGGAACAGAATCTCAATACTCAAAGCAGAATGACCAAGAACACATCCCAGGACTCACCAGAGAAGAAACGGGATTCACAGTGGGCAAAGAAGAGATATATCGGACAGCTAGATTGGAACAAGGTAGTCTCCTCAATCAGGTTACCAGCACAGACCACAATCAGCTGAGGGAACCCCAGGACTCTGTGCTTCTGTAATAAACTTTGATGGCTTCTCAAGGCTCGCATGATTCCAGTCTCACATGAGAAACTGCCTGGATACTGCGTGCACTGCTGGAACCTGTGTGGGTCTTTGCAAGCCTTCCAGTCCCGATTGACTCCAGCTGTGCCATCCTGACAGTCCAGCCACAGGAGGCTCTATCCTGCCACCAGCGGCCAGGTCAAGGAGGGAGTGGGAAGATAAGATGTCTTCATTTGCCCTAGGGATAAATTCTGTATCTGCCATGGTGGTTTTTCTCTGGACAAACCGCGGCTGGAAGACGGGTGGCTTGGTGTCATTTTGCATTCTGAATGCAGACTGCTTGTGCCAAAGGAATGGGAGCTGGATGGGTCCCATTTAGCAAACCCTCTCTCCTTTACAAACTTGTTTGTATAGCAGAGGGAGCTCTGCTCATCCTGGAACATTACTCCAGTGGCCAGGGGATTCCCTACCAATTCCCACTGGGGTGATCACTTATGCACACTATGAATAGCTGGAGCATGGATCTGCCTGACCCAACTGCCCGATGGGCTTTTCCCTACCGGACCAAAACTATAGTAGTAGGTGTCATACCAATGGTACACCAATTGTGAGACTTTGTTCTGCTCAGGGACATTCAACACTTGTGCTTTTACATCACCAGATCCCTTGCAGACAACCGCCTAGCACCAGCCTGGACTGTGTCAGCACCATAAGGCAGATAGGCCCAGAAGAGCAGCAGAATTCAGGGTAGTTAGGCCTTCACGGATTGTCACTCCCAGGGGAAGGAGTGTACCACACTGGGAGATGAGATGCTGTGTGATTTGTATTTTGATATTCCAATTCCAAACCTTTGTTACTAAAACCTGTGTTACTTATTTACTTGATTAACATAGACATGTCTTCTGGGTGGTCTTTTTATATAATCTGTGTATATCTGTGTGTCCAAACTCTTAAACTTGGAGTACATAAAGCTCTTGGCCTAGACCCTTCTCATTCTCTCTATTCTTATATGATCACATCTAATCCCATGCAGTTGCAGATGTTTAAATAATGTTTATATACTCATAACTAAATTGTTTTCTTAAGCCTAGAACTTTCTCCACACTTATAGATACAATGGTGTACTTTTGTATTCTTTCTTGAATATGGATTAATCTTCTGTAACCTAGTAGACCTATAAATGGCACAGTCCAGGCCAGGCTCGGTGGCTCAGTCTGTAATCCCAGCACTTTGGGAGGCCAAGGTGAGTGGATTGTCTGAGCCTGCGGGTTTGAGACCCCCCTGGGTAACTTGATGAGACCTCATCTTTACAATAAGTCAAAAATTAGCTGGGCATGGTAGCACGCACCTGTAGTTCCAGTTACTCGGAAGGCTGAAGTGGAAGGATCACTGGAGCCCAGCAGGTCGAGGCTGTGGTGGCCGGGAGCAGCCATTGCACTCCAGTCTGGGTGACAGAGTGAGACTCCAACTCAAAAAAAAAAAAAAATTAATGGCACAGTCCATTCCCCCCAATTACCTAGCTTGTGCTCCTAACCATCCTCATTTTATTACATGGCAACAGTAACTTCATAGATACTTATGCTGCATACTGAGGGGCTAAATCAATTCTGTACTCCCCTACCTCCAATCTTTTCTCTAAAAGTGAATTTTCTCTTTTTATTCACCATACATATCTTTCCTCCCTCATACTATGTGCCTTTTTACTTCTCTCCATCTGCATTGTAATTATTCATGCTTAAGTTACCTGAACTCTATCATAGCTTCCTGTCTAGTCTTTTCATCAGTAAACTCATACAGGAGAGAAATCGTACAGATACAGTGAATGTGGGAAAACATTGGTCAGAAGTTCTGGCTCACTAGACACCAGCGATCTCACACTGGAGAGAAACTCTGTGGATGTAGTGTGTGTGGGAAAGCCTTTTCCCAAAGGGCATATCACACTGTACACTAGAGACTTCATATAGGAGAGAAGTGTTATGAATGCACTGAATATGAAAGAACCTTCCATTTCAAGTCATAGCTTACCAAACATCAGAAAAATTCATACAGGAGAGAAGCCTTATGAATGTAATGATTTCAGCAAAGCCTTTAGAAGCAAGTCAGAGTTCATTTGGCATCTCCAAACTCATACTGGAGAGAGACCACATTGATGCAGTGAATGTGGTAAAGCCTTTGCCCACAAGTCAGACCTTATTAAACATAAGAAAATTCACACAGGAAAGAAAGCTATACATTCACTGAGGTGGATAAATCTGCCTTGGGAAGTCATAACTCTTCATACATGAATGAACTTACACAGAAATAAAACACTATGAGCACAGTTTCTGTGGCAATGCTTTCTTCAGGTACCCAGCCCTTATTAAATTTCAGTGAGCCCCTAGAGGGTAGAATTGTAGTTAATTGTGAAACTACCTTTTGCAAGAAGTCAAGCCTTAGTAGCTGATCAGAAATTTGAACAGGGAATAAGTCTTGCAAATGAAGTTAGGTGTCCCCTTTGATATTAAATTATGTCATCTATATTACAGAGGTTGTGTAGAAAAAAATCCTCTGATACTAAAAAAGTGAAGAAATCTTTAGCTAGAATCCATCAGCCATTATATGTCAAAGAACTAATCCTAGGGAAGAAACACTATGAATGCAAAAGTTGTAGAGGACTCCTTTGTGAGAAGTTAGATTTATTAATCTTCAATGTGATCATCTCGTGTGGAAATGCAGCTATTATGGGGAAACCTCTGCCTGAAAGTGATATCTCAATTGGTATGAATTCTTAGAAGAATATTTAGGAAATGGTATGTGGTGTTCTCAGTGCTAAATTGTACCTCTTCAGGTATAAAAGAAACAAAGACAGAGACCTGCAGAGACAATAGATACATAATTTTTTAAAGTAAAATATAAGAGAATTTATTATACAAAAGCGAAATGCTTAAAAGTAAGAAATTTTAAAAAAATTCACCAAACTAACTAATGTATTGCCCTTTTATAACTTGGGAGTCTTGGAAAAACTCCTTTAATAAATTAACTTTTTTTTCTTTGAGTTGGAGTCTTACTCTGTTACCCAGCTGAAGTGCAGTGGTGCACTCACAGGCACCCCAGTGTATATCTGCTGGACTGTGGGGGTATGTCCACACCAGCATTCCAAATAGCCAGAAGTACAGATGCGCACTGCCATGCCCAACAAATTTTTGATTTATTGTAGAGACAAGGTCTCGCTAAGTTGCCCAGTCTGGTCTAGAACCCACAGGCTCAGGCAATCCTCTCACTTCAGTCTCCCAAAGTGATGGGATTACAGGCTGAACTATGATGCCTGGTCAATAAATTAACTCCTAGACACCAGCCTTTGTATCACATAATGATATAAAGCCTATGAATACAGTGATGTGGAAATAAAAATATGTTAGGTTTCTATGGCTGCTATACCTAACTAATGCAAATTTCCTGTCTTGTAACACCAAAAAAATACTCTATTACAATTCTGGAGCTCTGAATTTCAATATTGGGTCACTGAACTCAAATCATTGACAGAACAGTTATTTCTTTTTGGAGGCTGTAGGGGAGTCTCTTTTCTTGTTCTGCTAGCTTCTAGAAGCTGTTCGATGTCTGTGGTGTGTGGCCTTTCAATGGTCAGTCAGCTTTTATATCACTCTGACACTAATTCTTCTACCTCCCTCTTCAAGTTTGGATCTTTGTTTGAACACTGGAAACATTCAGGTAAGCCAGGATAATCTCACTCTCTTAAAATAATCTCATTAGCATACTTAATTTCATATGCTACCTTAAATACCCCTGTATCATTGTAACATATTCCCAGGTTCTTGGGGATTAGTATATGGACTTCTTTGGGAGGTCATTATTTTTCCTGCCATGATATCATTAGACATCCAATTATGCACACTATGATAAACTCTCACATAACCATCAATAATTTGGAAAAACACCTTCCCAGATAAGTAATTATCTATAATCATTTTGATCAAGATTTATTAACATGTTACTCCATAATTAGGGACTCTCAGACTAGGATTGTTATATGAACACATAGTAGAATGCATTTTAAATACTTGAATAAAATTATCCACCCTGGAAAAGAACTCTTAAATATCTGAAAAGAACATGCGATTCATGTTGCTTGAAGTGTTTCCAACACGTTTACATCTCCTAAAAATGGTATAGATTGACATATTATAAATATGGAATAAATTTGACATACATTTAGATATTGATTAATAGTTATTCTAGCCATTTTCAGCAATAACCTTTTCTTTAAGTGATATATAATATCTCCACATACCCTAAATATATTTTAAAAAATACATAAAATATATTCATGACCATTTTCATACACTGGGAAACAGGGAGCTTCTGACAGATTTCCCTGAAAGAAAGGAAAAAAATGAAATGAGCAAGACTCTTCCAATCATTATATTCTATGATTATCACTGCATACTGCCTGAAGAAAACTTTCAGTCTGCAATATAGAGAGGAAAAGCCCAAAACGATTCCATTTGTCTCTCTGAAAATTAACACAGAAGACAGAGTTTGAGAAATTTAACGTTGCCTAAATTTATGGGTCAGATTACTAGGGAAAAGATATATTCAGATAGAATTTTGGAGAGTTTCCCAACAAGTCTTTCTGTATGTCATAATTCAGCACTTGTATGTGAGGAACTCCTTTAAATCCTAGGCTCGAGAAAGAAGCATTAGAAATGAACATACAGAAAAATCCTTGGGGCTTATAGAAGGTGGGAAAAATTTGTGTTTCTACCAGCAGGACAGGAAGTGCCTCCTAACATTTCAAGAATTGGTAGTCAATTTTTAAAAGAGTATTGCCTCAGTGGGTGGGTCATATTAACTGGAGACTAAAGGATGCTTTGAACTCTCCTCAAAAAGCATCCATGCAGACCAGTAAAGGACCAAATTGTCCAAGTAATTTAGAAACTCCCAGAGCAGATCCAAATAATTAAAGGACTCAAAAGCAATTCATTAATCAGTTTCTCTTTTTGATCTGTTCAGTCTCAGTGTCTATTTCTACTTCTATCCTCATTTTGCAAGTTTCTATTTGGAAAGTCACTCAAGTAATACTTATTTATTATGGACTGTTTATAATTGTTGCTGACACACCTTTTTTCCCTTTTGCTGTTTTCATGTACTGTATTTTTTCATAGAGCATGGGATACATTCATCTTAGACTAAGATCTCAGGAAAGTCAGTCAAAACCATAACATTTTTGTACATCCTGCACCCTCTGCAAGAAAATAATCATGAATATTTTAATTGTTCTTTTCTCTAGAAGAAATATGGGAGGCTGACCACATACAGTGGCACCCAGTAAACCAAAATGAACTTAAAACTTTAGAGAGATGTTAGCAAATTAGACCTTGGAAATTATTTTGATTTATGCAAAAGCATTGTTTCTTTAACACAAAAGTACAATAAGTTTGGCTCACATTGCAAAAGTTTGAAATCTCTTTTAAGTTTTATAATCCAGAATAGAAGATATACAGAAAAAGAAACTGATGACTTTGGTACATATGGAAGGAATGTCTTCTTATCAAGCATGATGAAATTCTTACCAGAATTTAATACAACAGACGTGTTAATCCCAGTAACACTAAATCACAGCTCAATGACTAACACAAAAAGTATACAGGGGAGAAGCCATAAGAATGCAGTGAGTGTGGGAAATCCTTCTCCAGGAAAGCACAGCTCATTAGACATCAAAGAATCAAAAGACGAGAAAATCCCCAGGGATATAGTGAATGTGAAAAAACATTCATGAGGAAGATTAATCTCTGTGAACATCAGAGAACTCACACAGGAGAGAAACCCCATGAATATAATGAGTGTGAGAAAACCTTGTTCAGAAAGTCCCTGCTCATAATATATCTATGAACTAATACAAGAGAGAAATTGCATGGATGCAGTGACTGTGGGAATGTCTTCAGTCAAAATTCCCAGGTCACTAGACACCAGCGATCTCACACTGGAGAGAAAGTATATGGATGCACTGTGTGTGGGAAAGTCTTTTCCCCAAAGGCATATCTCACTGCACACCAGAGATTTCATACAGGAGATAAGCCTTATGTATGCACTGAATGTAGAAGAACCCTCTATCTTAAGTAAGAGCTTACCAGACATAAGAGAATCCATACAGGAGAGAAACCTTATGAATATAATGAGTGCAGCAAAGCCTTTAGATGCAAATCAGATCTGATTCAACATCGGCAAACTCATACTGAATAGAGAACTTGTTCATGCAGTGAACGTGGCAAAGCCATGCCCACAAGTCATTCCTTATTGAACATCAGAAAATTCACACAGGAGAGAAAGCCATGCCTTCACAGAAGGTGGAAGAAACCTTCCTTGGGGAGTTATAGCTCCTTACACACGAATGAACTCATGCAAAGAGAAAATACTATGAACACAATTCCTATGGCAATGTCTTCTTCGGGAACCCAGCTCTTATTAAACATCAGTGAGCTCCTAGGGGATAAAATGTAATTAATTGTGCAACAGCATTTTCCTAGAAGTCAAACCTTAGTAGCTAAACAGGAATTTGAACAGATAATAAGCTTTGCAAATGAAGTGAAGTGACCCCTTCAGTAAAAATGTCTTATATGTTACAAGTTTTTGTAGGGAAAAAATTCCTCTGACATCAGAACAATGGAAAAATCTTTAGCTAGAATCGTTCAACCATTATATCTCAAAGATCTCACTTGGGGAAGAAACACTATGAATGCAGAAGTTGAAGAGGATACCTTTGTGAGAAGTTAGATTTATTACACATCAGTGCAATGATATTAGGGAGAAATGCAGCTATTACTGGGAAGCTTTTCCCTGAAGGTGATATCTCAATTGGTATCTTTCTTAGAGGAATAGTTAGGAAATGACGTGTGGTGTTTTTAGTGGTAAATTGCACCTCATCATGTGTTTCTGAGAGTACAGTTTGGAGGCCTAACAATTGTTTTTCAAGTTAGGTGTTTGTGCACCTTGACTATTTAGTCTCTACAGAGGTCTCTAGGAGACACCCTTCACTTTCCTTCGACCTTTTTTTCTATGTTAATCGGTCCTACCTGAGTGTTTACTTCAGTTGAAGAATGTACCAGTTAGAATTCCAACCACTGGCTGCTGGGGCTACCTTGGGCAACATGCGAGGGAACTGGCCTTGGATTGGTCAATTCTGAGCCCATCTTGTAGTTCTCCTCTGATCCAGACAGACTCTTGCGGATTGGGCTCAGTCGATTCTTTATGGATCTGTTCTGCAGCATGGCTATCATGGGAAGCATCTCCCACAGAATACATTGGTGTGTGGTGTATGTGTGTCCTGGTTCCTCCCACTCTAGTGGATCAGATGGAGTTCATGCCGGGAGCATTGGAGGAGACTTTGGGTGTGGGTCCTAATGAACCTGACTCTGCAAACTTTCTCCTTGTGAGCCCAGAGTAAACTTTTTTAGGTGTCTGTGTGTCCTGTGGGGTTGTCCAGACCTGACCTGTCACCAACTGCATCATCATGAACGGAAACTTCTAGGCCGTTTTTGGTGGCTCAGTCTGTAATCCCAGTACTTTGGAAGGCCGAGGTGAGTGAATTGCCTGAACCTGCAAGTTCGAGATCAGCCCAGGAAACTTGGCGAGTCCTCATCTCTACAGTAAATCAAATTTAGCCTGATGTGGTAGCACGCGCTTGTAGATCTGGCTACTTGCAAGCCTGAGGCAGAAGGATCACTGAAGCCCAAGACTTTGATGCTGGGTTGGCCATGAGTATGCCACTGCACTCCAGCCTTGGCGATGGAGTAAGACTTCAACTCAAAAAACAAAAACAAAAAACATCAGAAACTTCTAGAACAGTGTCTATGCAGTATCTTAAGCACACAACTTCTATTATTTTTTTTTCTTTTAAAGATGTGGGGTACAAGTCAGAATTGGGTGCAGAAGTTGCTTAGTTACAGGTGAATTTTGGGCCTCCCTCTGCCCTTCTCTTAGCCTGGATTGGGATCAGGCATCCGTATTGATGTTATGTGTCACCACCTCTCCCCACCCCTAGCAGTATCCTACTATTGTTAATACCTTTTTTGTAGTATTATGATAAGTATTCAAGGTACATATATGAGTGGGAACATGCGGTTCTTGGTTCTTTGTTTCTGTGATAGATCACTGAGTATTGTGGACTCCAAATCTACCCAAATTGCTGTGATGTCCATAATTTTGTTGTCTTTTATGGCTACATGTGTGCCACATTTTTTTTTATCCAGTCCATTTCGATGAGCAGCTCGGTTGCTTCCATGTTTTTGCTTATGTGAATAGTGCTGCAATAAACTCAGGTGCAGGTATCTTTTTTGTAGAATGATTTGAATCACTCTGGGTAGATTTCAGAAGGGGGACTGCTGGGTTGTTTGAAAGATAAATTGGTTTCATTTGCATTTCTCTAATGATTAATGAGGCTGAGCATTTTTTCATATGTCTGTTGGCTGCTCATATGTCTTCTTTCGAGAAATGCCTTTTAAATAGAATTTTTGCTACAAGTGGGAAGATTTAGGCATAAAGAAAATTGATTTACACACTTTAGAACCTATAACACCTGGTGTACACATTTACAGATTCCATCTACCCTGCTTTGATTTCCAGTCTTGTATTTGGGTCTCTATCTTCTAGAACCTGCCAGCCCTCAGAGTAGACACCCAGTATCAGCTATCCCACTAGAAGTAGTCTTGCTCTGATTCTGTACAATATAGAACATAGTTCAGGTTCCCATTGCTCTTCTCTGTATCTATGTTTACAGTGAGGATAGAGGACTAGAAATTGCTTGTTTGTATATGTGCTGATTAATCTGATCACTGAAGACTCTTTCTTCCTACCCTACTTTTGTGTTTTTAAAAATATGTCCTTCATCAAGAGAGGGGAATTGAGTAATTGTCACAATTCTAAAAGTTAGGAGATTCTTTAAAATGTCTCTTTTACCCTTGATTAGAAATAGCTTGTCAGAAGTTCAAAATCAGAAGACAACAGTGTAGATCTTACCTTAAAATTGCTGTCATTTTCCTGAGAACAGAAGAAAATGATCAAGGTCCTGGTGAGATTTTGTCACTTTTCCTTTCTTTCTAGTGGAATTGTATAGGCTTAATAACTATAAAACAACAAAAATGTATTATCTCTTAATCATTTAAGTCAGAAATCTGGGTTGGCGTGGCAGTTTTCTGTGCCTAAAATTTCACAAGACTGAAGTCAAGGTTTCAGCCTACGTGTTCTTATTGGAAGTCTCTGGGAAGAAATCTCTTCCAAACTTATTCAGGTTGTGGCCAGACTGTAATTCTGAGGTTTCTGTTTCTTTGCTGATTGCCAGTGTGGTTGCAGGGAGTGTCAATCTTAAATGCTCTTAGAAACTGTCCACATTCCTGCTGCTTTTCATGTGGCCACCCTCCATTATTAATGGGTAGAGTTTCTTTCAAACTTTCATCTCCCCAGAGTTCTTCTCTGTCTCAGCAAAAGCTGAGAGAGTCCTTGTATTCTTTGGCTTATGTTCAAGGAACTAAGCCTACATTTTCCTTTGTCTCCCCTGACCTTTTGGTTGCATTTCTATGGATAGCTAAGTGGCACCAAGTCTGGCCTGCAACCTGCTCATCTTAAGTGATTGCCCTGCTTAGCATAGATGTTAAGATAGGCAGAGTTTAGTCATTGATACTTACCCTGCTTGTGTGATTTAACTCAGACATTAACATATCCTGTATGTATGGTTTTGCCTTCCTTTGTGAATTTTTTCTCCCATATAAGAGGCCTGTGGTAAATTTGTTTTCTCTTGCTCTCAGTTACCTGGGAGAGGACCCTCCCAATACCGCTGTTTCTCTATATCTTTCTTTTCTCATTCCCTCCTCCCAACTTAGGCCCCAATCAGTGGAGGCTGGACCCCCGCAATATTGAACTTAACCATCAGCAGATCACTATCCCTAACATCATCTCTAGTGTCCATTCACAGCAGTTTCTTAGTTAACATTTGATTGAACAACTAAGGGATAAGAATTCTGAGTAGACACCTTCAGAATTCTGCCTAACCCTCAATTAACATGATAAACACTAGAAGTTTTGTGTTGCTTATAAGGAGAAATCAGACTAACTTCTTAGAAGAAGTAATTATTTCTTGGCACTTAAGTATATGGAGTAAGATAGGGACCAATTTTCTTTTTCTTCATATGAATATCCTGTTGTTCCAGAAACATATTGGTTAAAGATCTTTTACTCAGTGGACTCAATCATCATATTGATATTAAAATCAGTTGAATGTATTAGTGTGGAGTTCCAGCCTCTGCTGAGCAGGGTCTGAGGTGGGGGGAGGGAATTTGAAAGAAAGAGACAGAGAAACAGTGGGATTGGGAGGGTTCTTTTCCAGGTAGCTGAGAGCAAGAGAGAAGAAATTTATTTTCACAGCAGTCCTCTTAAATAGGGCAAGACCACATAAAGGAGGGTGAAACCACAGAAGCAGAATATATGTTAATGATTAAACTACGCTTATCTTAACATCTATGCTACGTTAAGGGCAAGGCAATCAAGGCAGATAGCCTCCGGGCTAGGCATGGTTGAGGTCATGCCACTCGGCTGTCCACAGAATAACAATTAAATGTGAGGAGAGATGAAGGAAGTATAGTTTCCTTGAACACAGGCCAAGAAACATAAGAACCTTGTCAGCTTATGTTCTGGTTTCCTTCATCTCCTCCTTTTCTTTTTCTTTTAAGCACAGCAAGTGAACCTCTACTTGGAGCTCTCTGATGGCTTGTCCTCCTGCCCAGATGAAGCCTGGGAGACAAAACAATAAAATCAAAATCAGCACTCCCAATGGTAATAAAAAATATACTGTAGACAATAAGCTATGTGATGATACCAATTGCTTGATTTTTACCAAGAATATCATTAGCCAAAGAGCTAGCAGGCAATAAAGGTGACCCAGCTGTAGAAATGTTTACAATATCTTGACGTAATCAAGAAATATTAAAAAAAAATTATTAAAAGGTCAAATTCTCAGCAAATGATTTCTAACCAGATCCCAATGCCATTCAGAACTTTATAAGACTTAGAAGTTATACAAATGCATTGAAACTCTGCATGACATTGTAACATAACCCAAATCTTTAAAGCAACAACCTGGACTCCAAGAACCAGGACCGTTTCCTCCAATACATTGAGTCGTGCCTCCAATTTAACATCAATGGCTTCTTGGCTGGATAGAGCAGTGGAAATGTTCTTAGCCAGATTGTCCACATACTGAGCAGTGTGGATTTCTTGAGTCAAAACTATTGCTGAAGCAGTGGCTGCTGCAATCAGCAAAACCAACCCAGTAATACCGGCAACTAAAAGTCTAATAAATGTTCAATGGGGTCAAGCAAGTTGGACATTTGAGAAAGCACATGTCAGCTAAAGTTCTGATATCACAGCCCAGAAATATCTACAGGCATCAAAACAAAAGAGGGCTGGTGTAATACCACAACTTTCTGTCCTCTATTTTGAGGAGAGACACAATTAGTGAGATTACAATGAGAACACTTTGAGAAAAAATAAGAGGATTCCATAGTAATTTTCCAGGGCCCTGCCAATACAACATAAGGGTTGGGAACACAGGCAAACACCTCGTGGGAACCATTGTAAGACAGCTGGTTAGACAGAGAATGGTGGGAGATGAGAATGGGCCTTAAAGCCACTATAAGTTTTCAAATACCAAACTGAAGGTGTCCTGCTGAGGTGGAAAGAACCATTTCCACCCACCCTCCAGGGGTTTCAACATACCGTAATTCAGTCTTAGCTTGTGAGTTAGGAGTAGCCCAGTCCATGACCCCTTCATTAGTGCCAGGGATATGATGCCACCTATGCCAGAGTAGAAACTGAGAAAACAAAAATGAGACTGTCTTGGAACATGGGGGAACTCCAGATGGTGGAACCTTTGTAAAAGGTATAGAATGAGACCATGGCAGTTCGTCCAAAGACATGACACACTCTCTTTTCATCCAAGACTTGTGCTCCATGCCCTGAGGCATAAATCCATGAGTATATTTAAAAGTAGACATAATGGGCACACAGCCTGAATTCCCTTGACAAGTGGGTACCAGAAATATGAAAAACAAATGGGCACTTTTGTAGTACACCCTTCATAAGATAATCCACCAACCCACTGTGGTGTAATAGACTCAATGGAGGGGTGATCCAATAAAGCATTACTAACATATACCAGTACTGAAGGATCATCCCAGACCACCACCCTTAAAAAGGGGGCGGTCAGGCACATAGGCCCAATAAGGCAAACTGTGGCTCCTAACTATATCCACCTGGCAAGCCACAACCACGAGCATGGCCAAGAACAAGGGAGATGGGTCAGATGTGATCCTGCCACTGTTTTGCACTATTTTATGGCTTTAGCTGCTATTGCCCCCAAGAAGGAGATATGGCTTAACGCATTGCCCCAGAGTGGGGCTATGAGGGAGGCACAGTCCCCAGTGGGATAATACACACTCTCTTGTATGGAGGTATCAGGTTTTCTGTCCAACCTTTCCTTGATACTCTGGAGCTAGGGCCAGTCTAGAGTCAGATGAATTGCACAGGGAGCCATTGGGTCCTTCTGCATTCCTAGGGAGAACACAAGCACTTTCTCATCCCCAGATGAGCACTGAATCAGGGCCTTACCACTGGCCTGACAAAGGATCCTTCCAGTGAACCAAAGCCTCTGCTTTAGGAGAAGGATGCCAAAAGCATTCTGCAGCTGATGCCCCTTGATTATCCAGATTAAGAAAATTAAGAATTAAGAATTTATGTGCCAATGGTGTATGTGGGGAGAAATGTGTTTATTCCCCTTTTTTAATTTTTGTAATTGTGTTTTGAGCATTCTATTGGCACACTCCACTATACCTTACCCCTGTGGATTATAGGGGATTCTAGCAGTAAGAGAAATTTGAAATGTGGAGCAGAATTTGGCAAAAGACTTATCAACATAGGCAGAGCCATTGTCAGTCTTGATAGATTTGGGAATGCCCATGACAGAAAAAGCTGCAAAACAATGGGCTATAACATATCGAGCCACTTCACCTGATTAGGCTGAGGCAAAAATAAAACCAGAGCACATGCCCCCTGTAATGTGCACATAAACCAACTTTCCCAAAGAAGGTATATGTGTGACCTCCATCTGCCATAAGTGTCCTGGCAACAGACCTTGGGGATTCACGCCATCAGCAGGAGGGGAGTGAAACTGAGGACAAACAGGAAAGTTTTTGACTATTTGTTGAGCCATTTCTCTAAACAATGAAAATTGGTGATGTAGACTTTGGGCATTCTGATGATGAAGGGCATGAGAAGCAGTAGCTTTGGAAGCAGGGGATAGTAAAGAGAAAGCAAAAAAAATCATGTAGCCTCATCAGCCAGGGCATTGCCTTCAGAAAATGGACCAGGAATGGCAGAATGAGCATGAATATGAGCAGCATAAAAGAGCTCCATATGAGCACGAATATGCAATTGAATGGTGTGTAAGAGCGCAGTTACATCAGTTGGGGAGGACGAAGAGAGAGTATGAAGACTATCAGTTTCCAAATGACATAGCATACCTGCAATGTAATGACCATCAATGTAAAGAGCAAAGCATCTCTGGCTGGGCTTGGTGGCTCAGCCTGTAATCCCAGCACTTTGGGATGCCGAGGAGAGAGGATGGCCTGAGTTCACAGGTTCAAGACCTGCCCAGGCAACGTGGTGAGACCTCATCTCTACAAAAAATCAAAAATTAGCTGGGCGTGGTAGTGCACACATGTAGTTCTGGTTACTTGGAAAGCTGAGATGGAAGGATCGTTGGATACCAGCAGGTTGAGGCTGCGCTGGCTATTAGCGTGCCACTGCACTCCAGTCTGGGTGACAGAGTGAGACTCCAACTCAAAAAAAAAAAAGTGATTAAAGCGTCTCTTAGGGAGAACTGCAAAAACCTGACAAACTGCAAACAGCTCAACTTGAGCGGAATCATAATCTCTCTGAACATAAGAAATGAAACCATTAATAACAGCGACCCCTGTTCCAGAAGAGGAGCCATCTGTAAAAACCAAATCAGCATCCTACAGAGTTGAGCACTGGTAACTTGAGGAAAAATAAAAGAATGATTTTTTGCAAAGGTAAGAAGTCGAGAAGGAGGACAGTGGGAGCCCACTTGCCCAGTAAAGTAGGCTACAGCCAACTGCCATGCAGCGCATGTCTCCCAAAGCCAAGTCATTTGAAGGGCAGTATAAGGTATTACAATTAAAGCAGGTTCATAGCATAAAAGCTCCTGGCTCGCGTTTGGCCCTTGGTAATGAGGGGGGTGACAGATTCATAATATGCGGTCACATTGCCTTGCCGTGAGACTGGCAAAGGCAGCTATTCCGTGGGTCTTTGTTGCCAAAAAACTCCTTTGTGCAAATGAGATGTAGGCAAAATTAGCAATGACCGAGGTTCATTTACAGAGATACGAGAGACCTGCTGCATGCAGTGCATGTTGATCACCTCTTGTACCAACCTCAATGCAGATTGAGCTTCAGGGGTGAAGTACCATGGGGATCAAGGGTCAGAATCACCTTTTAAGATATCAAAGAGAGGTGTGAGCTGCACAGTGGTAATTCCAAGAGAAGCATGCAACCAATTAATGTCACCTAACAACTTTTGGAGATCATTCAAGTGGTTAAAGAATCAGTTCTGATTTGAGGTTTCTGCATCCGGTCTTTGCATCCATTTATAATTCTCCCAAGATATTCATAGGGAGCCATCCACTGCACCTTCTCTGGGGCAATGATGAGACCAGCATTATGGAGAGAATTTTGTAGTTTCAAAAACACCTTCTGCAATTGCTCTTTATCGGGATGAGCAACAAGAATATCATCCTTGTAATGGATGATGTAAGTTTGGGAAAACATGATTGGACAGGCTGCAAGGCTCTGGCTACAAAAGTTTGACATAAGGTGGGTCTATTGGCCATGCCTTGAGGCAAAACCTTCCATTGAAATCTTTGGGCCGGCTGATGAAAATTAACAGCAGGCAAAGAGAAAGCAAAGCGCTTTCGGTCCTTGTGAAAAAGTGGAATAGCACAAAAGCAATCTTTTAAATCTATAACAAACAAGTGATAGTCTGAAGGGATGGCCACTGGCGAGAGCAGACCGAGCTGCAGAGGCCCTGTGATTTCCATGGAGCAATTTACTCTCTATAAATCTTGTAGTAAACACCATTTCCCTGACCTTTTCTTAATGACAAAGATAGAAGTGTTCCAGGAACTGTTTGAATGCTCAATGTGACCGGCTTGAAGCTGCTTCTGAACAAGCACTTTAGCCACTGCCAAGCTTTTCTTCAGGGAGTGGCCACTGCTCCACCCATACAGGATTATCAGATAACCAAGTAATAGGATCAGCAGTCTCCTGATGGGACTCAGGAGAAGCAGTGGCCATTAATGAAAAGCCTCAGGGCGACCTAAACCAAACCTCCCATTTTTTACAGGGGGAGTTAAGGGATACTGCGTTTCTTGATTAACCCTTCCCAATCCTTGGTTTGGTAAAAATCCTTGATTGAGTATCTGGGAAGTAACCTGAGGGCTGGGACTGTATAACAATATCCCCATAGTTTGGAGGACATCCCGGCCCCAAAGATTAAGTGGCAGAAAAGGAAGTACATAGGGCTGAAAAACTCCCTCATGGCCCTCATCATCCTTCCAATTCCAAAGTTTGCTACTCTGCAGAGGGGACTTAGACTGCCCAATACCTTGCAAAGAAGTAATTGCTTCCTGAAGAGGCCAAGAAGTTGGCCAGTGAGCCTGACTAATAAAAGAGATGTCAGCCCCAATACCTAATAAACCTCAGAAGGTCTTGCCTTCTATATGCATAGAATACTCAGGCCACTTTTCCCTTATGGCTTGCAACAAATATGCATGATCAGAAGAAACAAAGGCATTAGTCCCTCGCTTTTGTGAGGAGACAGTATGTCCCATTTTTTTCAAAGGGAGCAACACTAATTGGGCAATTTTCATGCCGGCAGTGAGTTTAATAATATTCTGAGGAGCATTTCCCGTAACTTTAATTTCACTAGCATAATCAGAGTCTATTACTCCTGGAAGAACTTGGAAGCCTTTCAGGGAAAGGCTGCTACGTCCCAGTAACAGTCCCACCGTGTCATTGGGGAGTGAGCCATACACACCAGTGGGGATAGCCTGTAGACCCATTTCTGGGGTCAATATGAAGTGGGAGGAGGAACTGAGATCCAGTCCTGCACTCCCTGGGGTGGCGCGGTAGAGATTGGTGACCTGTTGGGTGGATGACTCCCCTGAGGAGGCAAGTTGGGCATGGACTTTGGGGGCATATGGACATTACCCCAATTGTCTGAGGGACCCGGGGCTGGCCCCTCCAGAAGTTTCCTGAAAGGGTATTTCCATTTGCATCCATCTTGGAATGTCATTCATTAGCCAGTGAATACCCCACTTACATTGTGGGCACATAGATGTAGGGCGGCTCCTTCTGGGAGGTGGTCCCGAATTGGGAGTACATGCAGGGCATTCACTACTGAATGGCTCATTTGCCTGCAGTTGAAGCAGGTGCCTTGGGTTCCTCCTAATAGATCTCATTATATTAAAAATTTTGTGGGGAGGAATACCTTGTAAAGCTGCAGCCATGGCCAGGACTTGCATATAGGCAGGTCCAATATCAGCACACAAGTGAATATAATCTGTCAAATCCCTTTTCTTACAATAGGGAAGAATGGCCACTTGGTAGGCAGAATTGGCATTTTCATAGGCCAGTTGTTTTACCAAAAGACACCCTGCCTCTCCATCTACCACCAAGTGACCCACAGCCTGTAACAATCTAGATGCAAAATATTGGTGAGGCTTGTCAGGACCCTGAAGTATTTTTGAAAGCTGTTCTGTCTTAACTCCAGCTGATGGTCGTCAATGCCATGCTCCTAACACTGCTCCACTGATCTGACCATACGCAGCTTGGGGATATAAAATCTGTGCCTCTTGGAAGGAGTATTCTTCTTGGCCCAAAAGCATGTCTAAATTAATAATACTCAGTTCACCTCCACTATTTCTTTCAGCTTTCTTTTTGCATCTATCCCAAAGACCTCTCTTCTATAACAAATATTCCCCACCTGACAAATAAGCCTTTGCAACCACATGTCTATCAGAGGGAGTCAAGTCTTCTTGTGAAATGGTTTCTAGCATAGCTAATGTGAACAGTGCTGTTGCTTCATATTGTGCCACAGCAGTTTTAAGGTCCTTCAGGGACTTAAGAGACAAAATCTGATACACTTGCATCTCTCTTCCCTATTCATCAAAGCCTGTAGTCTCTACTGTATAGGCATGAAATCCTTCCAAATCATCTCCCTGCAGCAAGGTGGACTGAATAGCCTTCTGTAAAGGGGAGAGAAGCACCAGATGTCTCCTAACTTCGGGCGGTTGAGCTTGGACAGGAGCCAAGAAGGGAGAGGGCATGGGTCCATGATCCATGAGCAAGGCTCTAGATGGTGCCAATTGAGGGGCTGCAGAGACACAAGGGGGGTCCTTGCCACCTCCAGGAGAGATATCCTCCTTAGAAATTGAGGAATGAGACACCAGTATGGAAGGCACTTCCTCTTTTGAAAGTGCGGCACAAAGGCACTTCCTCTTTTGAATCTGAGCACGTTTTAGTTAATACAATAAGCAACTCCATAAGTTGAACAAAAATATTATAAGATAAAAGAAGAGTGGAGGGCTCAACCTCTTTCGCAGGCAGGCTAGGAGCTCAGGAAACTCAGTCACAGAGGCTCCAATGGCCACAAATATCTCATCATTGTGATACCGAGCAGCAGCCTCATCCTGCTCCTGTCAAAAAGCTTTAGGAGGGTGTCCCTTCTGATCCTCATGGGCACCAAAAGCAAGAACTGAGGGGGAACACTGCAATGAGGGAGGAGCCTACTCCACTCTTTGAGACTCAAGAGAGGGGTCTAAACAATCCCTTACTAGGTTCCACAGAGATAAAGCATCTACTGGCATGGCTTCAGGACCTTGTGCTTTATAATAATTCTTCAAACTACCCACCTTTTCCCAAGTTACCAAATTAACTGTCCCAGCCTCAGGAAACCAGGGACATACTTCCTCTACTAACTGCTTCCTCTCACCATGTGGATGAGTTGACCAACATGGAAGCTCTCTCAATTCTTGAGTTTAAGAGATTTTTGTGGAAGCCTCATTACATAGACATGATCAGCTATTAATTCAATCTCTAGCCCTTCTCCCCTTCTTGGAGGCAATGACCAGAACCCATCCTGTAGATATTCAGTAGCCCATCAAGTGTTGCCTTGTTAGAACAAATCATGCTCCTATAACCCAGGAAATTCCAAGGGATTTATGAACTGCATCAGGGACCAGAGCCAGAGGCCAAATATTAGAATAAAAATGGTCCTGGAATCCCTATCACTTAGGAAATTGCAAGGGACTTATTATCACAATATTTCAGCTCCTACATAGAAAGTTGGACAATTGACTACAGTAATACACTAAATGGCATTTTAAGAAAGTTTAGTTTTAGTGTACAGTTGGAATGAGAGAAGAAAGATTTAGTAACAAGGTGATTACTAAATATTTTACCCTACTAATCTAGGAATGAGATGCTGTGTGTTCTGTATTCTGATTTTCCAATTTCAAACCTTTGTTACAAAAACCCATATTCCTTATTTACTTTATTAATGTAGACATTACTTCTGGGTGATCTTTTTATATTATCTGTGCTTATCTGTGTGTCCAAACTCTTAAACTTGGGGTGAATGAAGCTGTTCGCCTAGGACCATCTCATTTTGTCTCAGCTTAGATTATCCCATCTAATCTCATGCCATTCCAAATGTTTAAATAATGTATATGTACTCATAAGTAGATTGTTACCTTAAGCCTGGAACTTTCTCCACACTCATGGATATAACTGTGTACTTTCATATTCTTTTTTAAATATGGATAATTCGTTTGAAACCTGGTAGACTTCTATATGGCACAGTCCATTCCCCCAGGTGCCAAACTTGTGCCCCTATTCTTCCTCATTTTATTAAATGGCACCAGCAACTCTATAGATGTTTATGATGCATACTGAGGGACTATAATAAATTATTTCCCCTTCTGCCTCCAATATTCACTCTAAAAGTGAATGTTCTCTTTTCCTCCCTCATACTATGTGCTTTTTCACTTCTCTCCATCTGCATTGTAATTATGCAGCTTAAAATACCTGAACTCTGTCATAGCCTCCTGTCTAGTCTCTTCTGTAATTTCATCTCTCCAATTCATTCTCCAATGAACAGTAATGTTTTAGAACTGTCAATTCAGAACAAACTCTTCTTGCCAAAAAATGTTTTGTGGTGTACTTCCATTGTTTAGCATAAAATCCAAACTCTAACAGTCTTCCATTCTCCCATAACATTTGTATGTTCTCAATTCTGTCAGTCTCACCAATCTTACATACTTCTACTTCACTCAAGTTTGGGATATTACAGGAACACCAGTGTCTCTTATGTTTCTTGACCATGCCTGTGTTTTCACCTATAGGTTTTGACCTGTCTGTTCCCTTTGCTTGAAATGTTCTTTAATGTTCTTTGCATAGTATTGCTCCTTCTTATCTTATGATGTCTGTTTTCCTTTTTTTTCTTGTAGATTTCTAACGTTGACCTAACACTACTTTATCACCTCCTTTGTACTGTTTTTCACATTCTCAAATTTTCTTAATTCTTTTCTTAACTATTAATTCTATTTACTAGCATGACAACTTCATGGACACAGACAATATTATTAGTCACTTTAGCACCTCAAATATCACCCCCTACAGAGTTCATTGAATGAATGGATCTATGCCCTCCATCTGGTTTTGGTCTGTTCAGTCTCAGTGTTTTTCTATTTCTACTTCCATTGTCATTTTGCAAGGTCCTTTTGGAAAGCATTTCAAGAAATACTTGTTTATTATGGATTATTTATAAATGTTGCTTTTTTTCCTTTTGCTATTTTAGTGTAGTATCTTTTCCTAGAGCAGTGGGTAAGTCCTCTTAGACTGAGATCTTATAAAAACCAGTCAAATTTTTGTAATTCTTGTGCCCTCTGCAAAATAAAAATAAATCATGGATTTTTTTTGCTAGTAGAAATATGGGAGGTTGAACGTATGTAGTGGCACACAAAAAACCAACATGAGCTTAAAAGTTTGAAAAGATATCAGTAAATTTGCCTGTGGAAATAATTTTGGCTTATGCAGAACTATTGGTTCTTTAACAGAAAAGTACAAGAAACTTGGCTCACATCATAAAAATTTGAAATCTATTTTGGGTTTTGCAATCCAGAAGAGAAGATATGCAGAAAAGGGTTCTGATGACTGGGTACATGTGGAAAGTCATGTCTCCCTATCAAGCGTGACAAAACTCTTGCTGGAATTAAATTCCATGGAAGTGTTAGCCCCACTAGCACTAAATCACAGCTCAATGACTATCACAAAACATATACAGAAGAAAATCCATATGAATGCAATGAGTGTGGAAAAGTCTTATCCAGGAAAGCACAGCTCATTAGACATCAAAGAACCAAAAGATGAGACAAATATCATGGATGCAATGAATGTGGAAAAACATTCGTGATGAAGATTAAGCTTACTGAGCATCAGAGAACACACAGAGAAGAGAAACTCCAAGAATGCAATGAGTGTGAGAAAACTTTCTCCATAAAGTTGGAGAAGGTACTGATGGTACATTGGTGAACTCATACAGGAGAGAAATCACCTGGATGCAGTGAATATGGGAAAGCCTTCAGTCAAAATTCCCATTTCACTAGACACCAGTGATATCATACTGGAGAGAAACTCTC
Organism: Carlito syrichta; assembly: GCF_000164805.1. Classification (NCBI taxonomy): domain Eukaryota; kingdom Metazoa; phylum Chordata; class Mammalia; order Primates; family Tarsiidae; genus Carlito; species Carlito syrichta. The sequence continues at coordinate 41,443 of NW_007253159.1, forward strand.
TGGATGCAGTCTGTGTGAGAAAGTCTTTTCCAAAAGTCACATCTCACTGTATAGCAGAGGTTTCATACAAGGGTGAAGCTTTATGAATGCACTGAATGTGGAAGAACCTTCTATCTATAGTCAGAGCTAACCTGATTTCAGAGAATTCATACAGGAGAGAAACCTTAAGAATGTAATGAGTGCAGCAAAGCCTTTAGAAGCAAGTCAGATTTCATTTGACATCTGGGAACTCATACTGGAGAGAGACCTTGTTCATGCATTGAATGTGGCAAAACATTTGCCCATTAATCATTCCTTATTGAACAGAAGAAAATTCACACAGGAGAGAAAGTTATGCCTTCACTGAAAGTGGAGAAACTTTCCTTGGGGAGTCAAATTCATTTATACATGAATGAATTCATACAAGGAGAAAACTCTATGAACATAATTCCTCTGGCAATGCATTCTTCAGGTACTCATCCGTTATTAAACATCATTGAGCTCCTAGGAGATAAAATGTAAGTAATTGTGCTACTGCCTTTTCTTAGAAGTCAAGCCTTAGTAGCTAATTAGGAATTTGAACAGGAATAAGCCTTGCAAATGAAGTAAAGTGACCTGCTCAGTAACAAATTTTATCTTATATGTTACATATTTTTGTAGGAAAAAAATATTCTGACACTGGAAGGTGGAAAAATCTTTAGCTGTAATTGTTCAACCATTATATATATCAAAGATCTCACTTGTGGAAGAAACACTATGAATGCAGTAGTTGGAGAGGATACCTTTGTGAGAAGTTAGATTTATTACACATTAGTGCAACCATATTGGGGAGAAATACAGCTATTGCTGGGAAGCTTTTGCCTGAAGATGGTATCTCAATTCGTATCAATTCTCAGAGGAACAGTTAGGAAATGGTGTGTAGTATTTTTAGTTGTAAATTGTACTTATCATGTGTCAAACATAGAAAGGCAGCTGAAAAAAACAAATACAGAAAATATTTTTAGTAAAAAGTGGGAGAATTTATTATACAAGAGCAGATGCTTAAAAGTAAGAAGGAAGGAAATTCACCAAACTAACCTATGTATTGCACTTTTATACCTTGGGAGTCTTGGAAAGGCTCATTTTATGAATTAACTCTCCTTTTTTTCCCTTTGTGTTGGAGTCTCACTCTGTTGCCCATGCTGTAGTTCAGTGAAACAATCACAGTCAACCAAGTGTCTACCTGCTGAGCTCTGTGATCTGGCCACCTCAGGCTTCCAAGGTGCTGGATCTACTTGTGTGCGCTGCCACGAGAATTAATTTTTTATTTATTGTAGAGAGGAGGTCTCACCAAGTTGTCCAGGCTAGTCTAGAGCCCGCAAGCTCAGGCCATCCTCTCACCTCCAAAATTGCTGGAATTGTAGGCTGAGCCACTGTGCCTGGCCAATAAATTAACTTTTTTTTTTTTCATTAATCAGTATTTTTTATTATGGTTTTGTGGGGCACAGTTAAGGGTTAGGTGTACAATGACGTTTCATTCAGGCACCCTGTAGATAAGAAGTGTTTTCCCATCCCCCGACAGATATTTGCTACTGTTAATCCCATCCCCCTCCCCCCCATAGTTTCCCAGT
>NW_007253160.1:0-1412 GCF_000164805.1 Carlito syrichta
GTCATTTTCAGTTTTACTACTAGAGAGCTGGAGCAGAACTCTCTTTGGATTTTCTGTCTTTGGGTGGTGTGGGCAATTTTTTACCCAGTGACCCAGCTCTCTACAATATGCAGATTGATTCTTGGCTAGCTGGATGCATCCAGTTTTCTTTTGTCGCTTTTTAGTTTCTGTCTTTGTCCTTCAAGCTGACCATGAGCCAGTTTGGGAGGTCTGGATGGCATCAACTAACATTATTGTCTGCCATTTTGTTGCTGTGTCCATTTTCTTGTATCCTGTTTCTCTTTCTCAGTTATTGAAAATTTTCTGAGCTACCTCGAGCAGTTGAGAAATGATTATTCCTGCAAAATCCTCATGTCTCTGTAATTTTCAACAGATGTAAGTAGCCACCTGAGCCACAAAGGGCAAACTGATATCCTGATAATTCTTGGGTGCTGAGGGTGAAAAGGGGTATAGGTACAGAATGTCTCCTGAAAACATTAAAGAAACAACCCCAGTGACTCCTTGGGACCCTAAATAATTTCTTAAACTTTGGGAAGATTAACACATTATCAGGCTGCTCCTTTCAAGCTGGCTCATAGAGTCTATTGATAAGTTTTTAATGTTCTAGACCCTGCCGAAGTGGTAGGATGCTAATCCAGGTAAGGCGAGGGAAAAATCTCCTTTTAAATTTCCTCACTTGATCCTGTGACTGTTTTTCACCTGATAGCTGGTATGTATATCTGTTATCCCTCTCGCACTTCTCTCTTTTGCTCATTTTGACTTATGATTTTATCATTGTAACTGTTGGTTTAGATCACGTTTGTTGTTTACCTTCTGACTTACACTGTTTCTCGATTTTATTGCCCTGTCTCTGTGTTGCTTCAGTACTCTTTAGTACTATGTAGCTATCAGTACTCTTTCTTACGTGTCTTTCTTCACCTCTTCCCAGCCCTGTGTCTCGTTCTCACCTGATAGATGGTATGTATATCTGTTTTCCCTCTCACGCTTCTCTCTTTCTAACTCCCTATTGACCCCCCTTCCTCCATTATTTTCCTCTTCTATATGCCCCCTTTTTAAATCTAGGGACCAAGACTGCAAACTGCTGTATAGACAGACTGTAAAGCAGAGGGAAAAGTGAACAAAATGAGAAGACCCTCATAAGGAAGAACAGGTCATTGCAGAAGAGAAACAAAAGCAACCCCACCTTCCCTCAAAAACAGAATTGAAGAGGGGGAGGGAAAGGGGTAAAGGGAGAAAAATCTACAGAAATGAAGAAAAACCAAAAGAAGAGTATGGGTTTCTCCCAGACGCCTGGGAGAGCAGACACTGAGAAAAATGACTTTGGAATACAAACAATGAAAAGTCCCCAGAATGAAGGGCCTCAAAATGCAAATGTAGATATCAAAACAATATGGAGAGATTAAAAGAATTGA
>NW_007253160.1:2313-3462 GCF_000164805.1 Carlito syrichta
CACGAACCAATCCCAAAAGCAAAAAAAGACATAAAAAAAAAGAAAAAGAAAAAAGAAAAAACCAAGTGGAAGAACAACAACTCAATAAGAACTCCATGATAGGGATGAACTCTCACATTTCAATAATTAGTCTGAATGTGAATGGACTAAAGGCACCACTGAAAAGACATAGAAAGACAAAATGGATAAAATATCACCAGGCAACAATATACTGCCTTCAAGAGACCCATCTCACTAGAAAGGACATACACAGACTCAAAGTAAGAGGATGGGAAACAAATTTTCAGGCGAATGGAACACAAAAGAAAGGAGGAGTCGCGATCCTAATTTCAGACAAAATACCATTTAAGCTATCAAAAATTAAAAAAGATACAGAGGGCCACTACATAATGATAAAAGGTTCACTCCATCAACAAGAAATATCTATCCTAAACATATATGCACCCAACATAGGCACACCAACATTCATAAGGCAACTTCTAGGAAAACTAAAGAAAGACATTGACTCTAACACCATAATAACTGGGGACTTTAATACACCACTCACAACCTTAGACAGATCATCAGGACAAAAAATCAGCAAGGAGATCCGGAACCTCAATGAGACTCTGGACCAAATGGACTTAATTGATACCTATAGAACACTCCATCCAAAGACCACAGAATACACATTCTACTCATCACCACATGGAACATATTCTATGATCGACCACATAATTGGACACAAATCAAGTATAAGCAAATTTAAAAGGACTGAAATGCTACCATGCACCTTCTCGGACCACAGTGGAATAAAAATAAACATTGACACCAACAAAGTCCCCCCAAAACCCACAAAGACATGGACACTAAACAGCATGATGCTAAATAACTCCTGGGTCAATGATGACATCAAAATAGAGATCAAAAGATACCTGGAAACAAATGAAAATAAAGAAACATCTTACCAAAATCTCTGGGATGCCTTAAAAGCTGTAATAAGAGGGGAATTTATATCCCTACAAACACACATGAGGAAAATGGAAGGAACAGAAATTGACAACCTAACAAGCCACCTAAAGAAGCTGGAAAAGCAAGACCACAAAAACCCTAATTTCAGCAGAAGAATCCAGATCACCAAAATAAAAGGCCAAATCCAGGACATAGAAG
>NW_007253161.1:0-538 GCF_000164805.1 Carlito syrichta
TGAGCTGGTGTCAGTCTTAGGAAACTCACACCATCCAGGCTCCCCATGGACATCAAGAAAAGGCCCAAGAAGAATCCTAAAAGGTGATGAAAGAGGAGAATCAGGTTAATACCAAAGATCAGGAGATCAAAAAAGATCCACCCCATCAAAGAAGAAGTGTCATTGACATCTAGACCTCTCAAGACCCAGGGATAACTCTCTTTCTTGGGGTGCAGTCTTAGCTTCTTGAAGGAAACACTCCTTGGTCATACTTCTTGAAGGAAACACTCCTTGGTCATACTCAAAGAAAAAAAAACATTCCTTGCTCATACTCAAAGAAAAAACAAACCTTGAGTAAAAAGGCCCAGGTGTCCTGATTATCCCATCCTAGGAAGACCACAGGATCCCAGGCACATAACTCTGCTGGGGAAGTTCTGCCTCTTGGGACACATGCAACCATGAATCCAGCCCCAGTCCCAGGTTTGTCCTTGCAGCTGATGCAGTCCACCAAGAAAATATCCAGCTCTCCAGGCTTGCTGATATTGCTAATGATGGTGAA
>NW_007253161.1:1162-1505 GCF_000164805.1 Carlito syrichta
CTGGGTTACTTACAGGTAGCCCACTGTGAACTCTGGACTGGGTCACATTCCAAACATTCTGGGATGGGCCACTATCGTCTGTAAAGTAAATACTTAAGCTTCTATAGAATTGTTTAACTTGGCATAAATCAATCAGCTTAGGACAAAGGGTTTATAGAATATGTCAGTCACGGATTAGGTTATCCTTTGTTATGGGATTTTAAGATTATCATATGAAAAGGGTTAAAAGGGTTTAAGTTTTCATGGATTAAGGTTTCTCGTGGGGGGGGGGACGCCCTTCCCACATCTGACTTTGTGTATAAAAGACCCGTTGTAATTCCCAATAACACACATTGCATCTGCA
>NW_007253161.1:1622-6379 GCF_000164805.1 Carlito syrichta
CTAATCTTTTTTTTTCTTCTTTACCTCACCTGCTAGAAAGACCACAGACTCCCTGCCTCCAGTCATTTGAAGTTTGTAGGTCTCAGCTTCTCCTAGCTCCACTGAACTGGCCAACCTAGCAGCTAGCTCTCCTATCCTGCCTGTCCCTTTGCTCGTAGTGACACTTGAAGGAGAAGGGTATGGGGCTAGGAGCAAAGGGGCAGACAGGATAGAAAAGCCAGTGCCCAGGTGGGCCAAGTCAGTGGTGCTAGGAGGAGCTGTTATTGGAAAGTGCAAGTGAACAGAGGCAGGGAGTCTGCGGTCTTTCCATCAGGTGAGGAAAAAAAGAAAGAGATTGGGTGGCATTTGCCATGGTTTCTGTGTTATCCTCCAAAGCCTCCATCTTATCCTCCAAGATTCTGCTGTTTCTTTTACAGCAACTCTTCTTCTCCAAGCAACTCAGATCATTCTGAATAGTCATGCAGGGACATTTGATTGCGGGGACAGCTCATCTCTATCCCCCAAGAGTTGCTGTGGAGGAGTCCAGCAGTAGCAGTGGAATCAACCTTGTCCATGACAGGACCTATGACTGGCAACTCTAGGTGGGGAAGAGCTCATGGTGGAATATATCATGGCTTGGTGTCTTGCACTCCTCCTCCAGCATCAGCATCAGGAAGCCTGATGCACTCTGTACACTCCAGCATTTCCTTGATGGACTTCTCCAGCTGCAAGGAGAAACCTGGGGTTGGGTCCAGCAGCATGGTTCCAACTGTGCCAAGAGGCAGGACTTCCCTAGCAGAGGTGTATGCCTGGGATCCAATGTTCTTCCCAGAAGGATTTCAGCGGGGACACTGGGGCCTTCTCTTCAAGGTCTTTATTTGAGTATTGTCAAGGGAGTTTTCCCTCCAGAAACCCAGGCCCACACCCCAGGGAAGAGAGTTATCCCTGGGTCTGGAGGGGTCTAGATGTTAATGACACTTCCTCCTTGCTAGGGTGGACTCTTTTTGTTACCTGCTCTCTGGTCTCCTGATTCTCGTCTTTTGAGGCCCTCCTGGGGCCCTCTCTTGTCTCCTTGGGGAGTCTGGATGGTGTCAGTTTCCTAGGACTGACCACCTGCTCAGGCAAGGAAAGTAGGAGATTATACCTGTGTCTGAGAGGAGAGATCCTGGTGGAGGTCAAGTGTCCATCATCAGCGAGTTCCAGTGGACAGCGCAGGTTCATTCTTCAGGACTGATACCAGGATTCAAGCAATGAGGACCCCAGAAAGAAGCCTGTGGCATGTGGGAGAGGAGGGTCTGGGTGTTGAAGGCACATGACCCAGATGCAGCTTGAGCAGCCTGTAAGCAGGCCCTGGGCGAAGGGCAAGTCTGGGTGCCGAGGGGTGGACCTGGCTAGGCGGGGTAACCTAGCGGAACAGTGGAACAGGTGGGACCCGGTGCTTCCGGGGCTGCCGGCACCGCGGTGCGACCCCAAACCCAATTAAGTAAAAATAATTGCCCATTGAGAACTGGTTGTGAGTCCTGCGATCGTGAGAAAAAGTAAGCCGCGGAGACAAGTCTCCTTAGCAACAAACTCCTCTCTCAGGCAAGCACACACTGGCCAGCTCCGTGCCTGTGTCGTCTCAATGGGGCTCGTGACGGAGACCAGGCAGCAGGGAGGGCGCGTGGGCCCCACTGAGTGCCAAGAAGAGCCGACAACGGGCACTGCGAGAGGACCCACCAACTGCCCTCGCAAGTGGATGCTCTAGCCTTAGGGACTTCCTGCTGCTGCTTACAGGTGGTGGGCACCAGGTGGGCCACTCTGTGAGGATGGGTGGGGACTGCTTGGGCACTCGGGGCTGAGTGTCCTGGCCTGTCCTCTGGGTCACAGGGCCAAAGCCTGCTTAAAGCTCAGCCCTGGAGCCACCCGGGTCGTGCCAGGCTCGTCCAGGACCTCTTCCATCACCATGGCTGCCCTGATGGTGAGGGTCACGTGCCCAGCTGGGAAGGGTTCCGAAGAGGTGATGCAGTTGTGGGACCTGATTGGATGCGGCCCTATGACTTCTCTTACGAGTTGGTGGGGTATCTTTTTACAAATTGGGTAAAATCCCTTAAGCTTTCTAACATTCTTCAGATGATCCATGTGGCAGTGGCCCAGCCAGGCTTTGAACCCTGGCTGTGTAATTCCAGAGCGAATGCTCTGTGGGCCTGCACATCACGTGTTATTTTATTTATTTATTTTCTGTAGTCCTTCTCGTACTTAGCACAGTAGCATATCCATGATGATCTCATGCTTATCATAGGAGGGGGTCTTTACTTCAGCTCACATGTTGCCCGTGGTCAGTTTTGGCTCTAATCTCCTCACATTATTTAGAACCAGTAGCCCCAAAAGTCATCATAGCATCATACCACTTTTCTCTGCTCATTCACCTTTGCAGCACAGGTTTTTGTTTGTTTGTTTTCCTTTTTTTTTTGGCCTACTTTGAAGGATGTAAATATACACGGTCATATTCTATATCAAATTTAGTCTATCCTGAAAGAAATTCACTAGTAGTTTAGTCCATATGGATAAGAAACCAATTTCTCTGACCTTCCAGGAACATGTACACAAAGCAAATCCATCATTTATCTGCAGTAATGGAGCAATGTATTCGATGAAAATATGATCACCACAAGGTGGTGATTGTGAGCATGCCTGCTAGGTCTACTCTTGCCTACATGTCATTGCCAACTAAATAAAACTCCTGACATTCTTATGCCTGGGAGAGGAAACATTGACTCCTGAGTGCCAAGACCAAGAAAACATGTATGATTTTACTAGGAGTTGGAAGCTTTAACATGACACAGGAGATCTGGAAGAGCCTATACAAAAGTTTCATTTTGTTTCTTTGGGTTATTTCTTTGACTTCTTTTCTCTCTTGGGCTGATGCTGTGTACCAAGCAAATGGCATGCGAAACCAAGAGTCAGAACAAAGAGTCAGAGACAAGCAAAAATATTTTCCTATACTTTATGCCTGTAACAAATCTATTTAAAACCTACATTGCCGTAATTAACATATTACACAATTGATTTTAGCCATATGCTCATCATATATCTTTAATAATATGCCAGAGAAAATTCGGGCTTCCATCTCAAGCAAGGCTGAAAGTCATTAAGAAACAAAACAGTTTTGCTCAGACCCAAATTTTGTTTGAAAAGAGAACTATGATAAGACCCTTCTATCTAATCTCACCTTGGAATATTGTTCTGCCAGAAAAAGGATGAAATAATGCTTTGCAGCATCCTGGATAAAATGGAGGCCATCATCATAAGTACAATAATGCAAAATGAAAATTAAAAACTAAATACTGCATGGTATCCCTTAGTGGGAGCTATGGTAAGAGTCAGTAAAGGCATAAAGGATGGTACCTTGGACATTAGAGACTCCAAAGTGGAAGGGTGAGAAGAAGAGGTAGGTGGAAAACTCATCTATGGGGTACAGCATGATGCGTGCTAATGTGGAGTGATGGACAAAATTTGAAACGTTATTAATATAATAAACAATATTTGAAAAAAATATACTAGATTTACAATAAAAGGAACACTAGAAAGAGTTAAATTGAGAAAAGATTCATTAAAAATTATCCAAACTGAAAGAAAGCAGCAATATCTTGAAACAGTCAACACATTAAGTGCTGGAGGAAGAACGGAACAAGCATTCAATTGGAGTCCTGAAGAAGGAAGAGACTGATGCAGGAAAAATAATTTGAAGAAATAATATTTCAAATATTCGGCAAAGTTGTCAGTTTAGAAATTCAAGAAGCAAACCTTAAACTAGATAAACCGAAACCTATATGTACATATATTTTAATAAACTGCTGAATATTCAAGTTAGAGAAGAAATATACATGCCACTTTTCAACACAGTGTATGAGAAAAAAACAAGGATTTGAATAACTGCAGATTTATTATTAGAACCCATGAACGCAAGAAAATGATATGTCTTTAAGCCCAGACGTGCTACATGATGATGTTTTGGTCAACACCAGACTATGTCCATGACAGTGGTCCTGTAAGTTTATATTGGAGCAGAAAAATTTCTATTGCCTAGTGACATCATAGACATTGTGAAGTTGTAGTACACACATTATCACATGTTTGTATTGATGCCGGTGTAAACAAATCTACTTCACACCCACTCATTACAAGTATAGGACATACAATCACATGCTCTACATAATACTTGACGATCGTAAATGACTATGTTAATGGTTTATGTATTTACTGTACTATATTTTTTACAATTATTTGTAGCATACTTCTTCTATTTATCTAATAAAAAATAAACTGTTAAACAGCATTAACAACAGGTCCTTCAAGAGGTATTCCAAAAAGGGCATTGCTATCATAGAGGATGCGTGTTAATTGCCACTGAAGAATTTCCAGTAAAACAAAATAAAGAGGAGGGAGATTATGATATTGGTTATCCTGTCCCTGTGTAGGCCTAGGCTATTTTGCGTGTTGGTGTCTTAACTTAAGGAAAATTTTTTTTAAGTAAAACCACTAGCCATTTTAGAGTTTTAGCACATTGTAGGCATCTATTTATTTGTACTAGTTAATTCAGTAAAATATACAGTTGTCACATAGTACCAGAACCAGTTGTTCTTTCCTTATATATTCACATAAAATAGCCACAGAACAGTGGTTATCAACACAAATTTTAATTACTTGTCGGGTTCTTAAAAATACTTATGCCTGGTCTCCATTCAGAGATTAACTCATAACTACATAGGGCTGAATTTTTTTTTTTTTTTTTTTTG
>NW_007253162.1:0-26564 GCF_000164805.1 Carlito syrichta
TAAGCTACGGTGCATGGCCTGGAGTCGCACATTCTGGTGGTGGGGGTGATGCAAAAGAATGCCATGGGACAGAGGCCACCGCATCCCAGAATTACAGGCTTGCCCCACCATGCCCGGCTCTTTTGGGATGGATGGTAGAGATGAGGTCTCACCGATTTGCCCAGGTGGATCTCAGCCCATGTACTAGGGCCAGTCGCTGGCACCAGCTCCCAAAGCACTGGGATGATGAGGATGAGCAGCCAAGCCTGGTCTTGATCCTTCATCGAAAATGAACCAGAATGCCTGGCACAGGGTGCCACGACTGGTATCCCAGTGCTCTTGGAGGCCAAGGCTGAAGGATAGCTGGAGCCCAGGAGCCCAAGGTCAACCCGGGCCACAGAGTGAGACCCTGTCTCTGCACACATCCAAACAAGGGGGTCTGGAGTTGAGGTGCCGGTTTTCCCGGTCACTATGGAGCCTGAGGCTGGGTGATCACCAAAGCCCATGATTTCATGACTGCAGAAGAGTGATGATCATGCCCCTGGCTCCCAGCCTGGGCCACAGAGCCAGACCCTGTCTCTAAAAACATCAGAATTGTACACAGATTCTCAACTGAGTGTGGAGTGTGTTCACAGGGAGACTGGCCATACAGCCATGAAAAATGGGATTGCAGGGGAAGGAATGTCCCCGGGTGAGGGATTTGTCCCTGGCCTTTCTTGGCAGAAGGACCCCCTTTCTGAGACACAGGGTAGCCTGCCTGGGACACATTTCCCACTGTGAAGAGGACAGCTGGCAGGAACCCAGCCAGGGAGTCTGGGAAATCCCACACCAAATTGGGGGGTACTATTAGGGGGGTTGGGGCTGGAAGGTGCAGAGCTTGGGGGACCCTCACATGTGAAGGGGTGGAGGGGAAAGACTGAGGGCAGAAGGTTTTCTGAAGAATGGATCTCTTCCTTCCTTCCTTCCTTCCTTCCTTCCTTCCTTCCTTCCTTCCTTTCTTTCTTTCTTTCTTTTCTTTTCTTTCCTCATTAGGTTGCCCATGCTGCTCTCAAATCGTCTAGCTCAGGCCATCCTCTCAGTCTGGTACTCTAAAACTGCAGTGATCACAGGCTTTCCATTTTGTCGATATCCTGGTCTTCCTGCCTGGTCTTGAACTATGTGCCAGAGGTGAACCTCATGCTAGGCCTGACCTCAGTCAAGGTTTTCTGGATTTTTCTTGGGGTCGAGTTGGGGGCTTGCTATGGTGTCCATCCTGGTCTTGAGCTCCCAGGCACAGGCCATCATCCTGTCTCGGCCTCCCCGAGTGCCGAGTAGAGAGGCTTGAGTCATTCGGCTGGTCCACCCCCAACAGTTTGAGAGTCATACTCTCCCTTTCCCCAGGGTGGGCCCTGGGTTGAGCGAGCGGGTCCACCTCAGGGAATGAGGGCTGCAGAGGGGTGGGAGCCCTGGCAGAGACCCACCTCTGCACCAGGGGCTCACTTGGGGTGAGCTTGGTGGGCGACTCCAGCTGCCCACTCCGAAATGGAGTGGGCCTCATGGTGGGCCCTCAAAAGGGGTGTGAATGCTGGGCGTGGGGGCTCACGCCTGTCACCCCATCGCTTTGGGTGGCAAAAGGGGAGAGCATGTCTCAGCTAACGCCTGTCACCCCATCGCTTTGGGTGGCAAAAGGGGAGAGCAGGTACAAGACCAGTCCGGGAACCTTGGCAAGACCTCGTCTTTACAAGAAACACACAAAATGAGCCAAGTGTGGTGGAGGATGTCTGTTGTTCTGGCCACTTGGGAGGCTGCGATGGGAGGATCACCGAAGCCCAGCCAGTGGAGGCTGTGATGGCCAAGAGTGGGGAGCTGCACTATGACCTAGGTGAAAGACCAGGACTCTGACTCAGAATAATAATACCAACCACCACCACAACTGCAGGCCAGTCTCAGGGGCTCAGCCTGGCATCCCGGCCTTCAGAGGCCCAGGCAAGTGAACGGTCTGATCCTGCAGATTCGACACCAGCCCAGGACATGGGGAAGACCTCATCTCGGCCATAAAAATAAATCCAAAGATTAGCTGGGTGTGGTGTCGCAGGCCTGTGGTTCCAGCTACTTGGGTGCGGGGAGGTGGGAGCATCACATGAACCTGGCAGTTAGAGTCCATGGTGGTGGTGAGCATGCCCCTGCACTCCATCCTGGGTGATAGAGTGGTATTCTGACCCCAAATAATAATAATCATCATCAAAATCACCACCACCAACCCTGTGACCCAGCGCAAGTATTCACACTCAGGGATGGGTGAGAAAAATTCACTTTCTGTTCTGTCATTCATGGGATTTCAATGGTGACCACCAGGTGTGTTCATTCGGTGCCTTCTGCCAGGTACCACAGAAGGCCTGCCTCCACCATCCACACTCGTGCGCACCATGGCAAAGACTCGTGTGAGCTCAGAACATAACACACCGACTTATTGTGCTGTCGGGTACAGAGTGATAAAGGTGGTCCGGCAATGCAGCAGAGAGCCCAGGTTCTGGTCGCTAGATCTGCCACCTTCAGTCGGGGGGAGGGCCCCATCCTCTCCTGGTCAGTCCAATGACTCCCTCCCACACGTACCATTCCCTGGGAGACATGGACTCCAATTGTGACACACTTGGAACACGTCTTTTTTATTGCCGGAGTCTCCATTGTTCATGTTCAGGAATGGTGGCATGATCATAGCTCCCAGGGCCTCGACCTGATGGGCTCAGGTGGTCTTCCCACCTCGGCCCATGAGCAGCCAGGACTCCGGGGTCCACCATGCCTGGCTCGATATTGGGGACCTCTCACCCAGATGAGGCCTGGCCACATCGCCCGGGCTGGTATCTGACCCCTGGGTTCAGAGATCCTACTGTCTCAGCCTCCCAGGTCACGGGGCTGACGGCCGTAAGCCATGGTACCTGACCTGGATTCTCATGTTCTGTTGGTCTGGGCAATGCAAAAAAATGCCCCGGGAAGGAGTGTATTCGTGACCGTGGGTGCCACTACACGTGACTCCAGTGTTTGCATGCCGTGGAGCAACAAGGACTCGCTACATGTCCCAGACTGGTCTTGAAATCCCGGGTTCCAGCGGTCCCCCACCTTGGCCTCCCAAAGGTACCATTCAATTGTCTACCGATCCAATGTCTTTTGGGAACTCTAGTCCCAAGACTGGGACCTCCTTCCCAAATGATCTGTCTGTTTACAATGATCCCAACTCCATACACAAATGGATGCTCTCCTTTTTTTTTCTCCTTTATTCCTTTTTTCTTTGAGTTGGAGTCTAACTCCATTTTCCAGACTGGAGGGCAGTGGTTCACACCCAGCAACCGCCCGCAGCCTGCCGGGCTCCAGTGAGCCTTTCCTCAGCCTTCTGAGGAGCAAGAATGACAGGTTCAAGCCTCCACACATGGCTCATTTGGGATGGAGGGTAGAGTAGAGGTCTCACTGAGTTGCCTGGGTGGGTCTTGGCTTTCGTGCTCGGGCCAGCCACTGGTCGCATCCACCTAAAGCTCTGGTCACACAGGAGTCCATGGTGGGAGGATTGCCAGAGCACAGCTAGTGGAGGCCATGGTGGCCGAGTGAGGTCCCCTTTACTCAGGCCTGGGCGACAGAGCAGGACCCAGACTCAGAATAATATCAACCACCAGCACCATCATAACCACAGGCCACGCTCAGGGGCTCTTCCTGGCATCCCAGACCTTCAGAAGACCAGGAGAGTGGATGACCTGAGCATGCAGGTTCTACACCAGCGGAGAACATGGGGCAAAACCTCGTCTCAGCAATCAAAAATAAATCCAAATTTTAGCCAGGCATGGTGAAGCAGACCTGTGGTTCCAGCCACTTGTGGGGCCAAGGCAGGAGGATCACCTGAGCCCAGCAGATGGATTCCACAGTGGCCGTGAGCATGCCCCTGCTATCCATCCTTGGTGACAGAGCGAGATTCTGACTTCAAATAATAATAATCACCACCACTATCCCCACCACCACCCCTGACACCCAGCACAAGGAATCACCCTCAGGCATGGGAGATGAAAAGGCACTTTCCAGTCTGTCATTCGCCGGAGGTTTCAGAAGTGGCCACTAGGGCACGTCTGTCCTGCACCTGGTCACGCACCCCAGAAGGCCAGCCTCCACCCTCCACACTCATGCCCATGGCAAAGACCCATGTGAGCTTCCAGAACAGACTGCCCTGAGTTAGGGCAGCTGACAGCACAGAGCGATATAGGTGGTTTGTCAATGCCGCAGCTAGCCCAGGTTCTAGTAGCCCGGTCTGCCACCTTCATATGGGAGGAGTTCCCCTTCCTCTCCCGATCACTCCATTGTCCCCCGCCCACGTGGACCTTTCCCTGGGGAGCCATGGTTGCCTGTCTTTATGCACATGGGAAGCCCATTTTTTTCACTAGCGTCACCTTAGGCCAGTCTGTGGCATGGCGACAGGATCCTGGCTCCTGGGCCCTCAACCTGCAGAGCTGATGCAGTCATCCCGCCTTGGCCCCTGAGCAGCCAGGACTCTGGTGGCCAACACACCTGACTTTATTTTGGGGATCTCTGGCTGAGACAAAGTCTGCCTGTGTTGCCCGGGTTGGTCTCCGACCCCTTGGCTCACGTGCCCTCACTCTCGGCCTTCAAGAATGTGGGGTTGATGGTCGTGAGCCACGGTGCCTCACCTGGACTCACAAGTCTATCTTCGGGTTCAATGCAAAGGAATGCTCCAGGACAGAGGGCACCGCATCTCATGAAGGGGGCAACGTGGGTGCCACCACACGTGCCTCCAGTGTTTGCATTCTGGGGAGCAATAAGGTCTCACTTCGTGGGCCAGACTGGTCTCCAAGACACCTGGGCTCTGTTGGTCCCCTGCCTTGGCCTCCCAAAGTCACAGTCCCATTGTCTGCCGATCCACCATCTTTTGGGAATTGTAGGCCCAAGGCTGGGGCCTCCTTCCCAAATGATCTCTGTCTGTTCATGATGATGCAACTCCATACACAAATGGATGCTCTTCTATTTTTTCCTTTTTTCCTTTTCTTCTTTGAGTTGGAGTCTCACTATGTGGGCCAGGGTGGAGGGTGGTAGCTCTCTCCCAGTCACTGTAGACTAGGCCCACCAGGCTCCGGCGAGCCTTACCTCAGCCTTCCGAGGAGCCAGAATGACAGGCGGGTGCCACCACTCCTGGTTCATTACTGATGGAGGGTAGAGACGAGGTCTCGCTCAAGTGCCCGGGTGGGTCTTGGCCCGTGGGCTTGGGCTGGCCGCAGGCCTCAGCCTCCCAAATCACTGGGTTGACAAGGCTGAGCCCCCATGCCCGGCCTCGATCCTTCATCTAAATCAAACCAGAAGGCCTGACCCGGCGGATCATGCCTGGAATCCCAGCGCTCTGGGAGGCATAGGCAGGAGGATGACTGGAGCCCAGGAGCCCAAGGCCAGCCCAGGAAATGCAAGGAGAACCTGTCTCTGCACAAATCCAAACAGGGGTCTTGGGTCGAGGTGTCCGTCATCCCAGCCACTCTGAAGTCTGAGTCGGGAGGATAGCCAGAGCCCTCAGTTTCGAGGCTGGCAGTGAATGAAGTTCATGCCCCCGGGCCTCATCCTGGGTCACAGAGCCAGACCTTGTCTCCAAAAAAATCAGAAATATACACAGATTCTCAACTGTGCATGGTGTGTTCACAGGGCGACTGGCTTTAGAGCCAGGAAAAATGGGATTAAGGGAAGAAATTTCCCTGGGAGAAGGATGTGTCCCTGGCCTTTTTTGGCGGAAGCTCCTCATTGCTGAGTCTAATGGGCCGGCCTGCCTGGGGCATATTTCTCCCCTCATAGAGAAAGTCGGGAAGAACGCAGACAGAGAGACTCTGGAACTCCTGCACCAACGGGTGGAAGTCATTGGGGTGGTTGGAGTTGGAGGGTGTCGAGCATTGAGACCCTCGTATGTGGGGGGGGTGTGGGGAAAGGACATAGGGAAGAAGGTTTGTTGGAGAATGGATTTCTTTGTTGACTTACATTTTTGTCTTTCTTTCTTTCTTTTTCTTTCTTTCTTTCTTCCTTCCTTCCTTTCCTTCCTTCCTTCCTTTCTTCCTTTCTTCCTTCCTTCCTTCCTTCCTTCCTTTCTTCCTTCCTTTCTTTCTTTCTTTCTTTCTTTCTTTCTTTCTTTCTTTCTTTCTTTCTTTCTTTTCTTTCTTTTCTTTTTTTTTCCTCACTATGTTGCCCAGGCTGCTCTCAAACTGCCCAAATCGGGACATCCTCTCTGCCTTTGCCTCCCAAACTGCTGTGATCACAGGCTTTCCATTGGATCGACATCGTGGTCCTCCTGCCTGGTCTTGAACTGTGAGCCAGAGGTGATACTCCCACCAGTCCTGCCCTCACCCAAGGTTTTCTGGGTTTTGCTTGGAATCAAGGTGGGGGCTTGCTATGGTGTCCAACCTTGTCTCTAGCTCCTGGGTTTCAGCCATCTCCCCTTCTCAGCTTCCCAGATTGCCAAGGAGACAGGCATGAGTTGCAATGCTGTCCCTGCTCCCCCAATGATTTGAGAGTCATGCCCTCCCTTTCACAGAGGCGATCTTTCGGAGGAGTGTGTGGGTCCACCCTGGGGAACGAGGCGGGTGGATTTGTGGGTGCCCCGGTGCTGACAAGCCCCTGCACCAGCTGCTTTCCTGGGTGATGACTTGGCGAGATACTATGACTGCCCTGGCTGGGTTCCCGGGATGTTGGAAGACAGTGGGCCTCGCGGTGAAGCCTGAGATGGGTGTGGAGACAAGCGCAGAGGCTCATGACTGTCATCCCCATGCTCTGGTAGGCCGAGGCTAGAGGATGGCCTGAGACCCTGGGTTCGAGACCAGCCTGGGCACCTTGGCGAGACCTCGTCTCTAGAAGAAGCAAAAAAAATGAGCCAAGCGTTCTGGCACACGCATGTCATTCCAGCCACTTGAGAGGCCACAATGAGAGGACAGCTGGAGCCCAGCCTGTGGAAGCTGTGGTGGATGAGAGCGGGCCCCTGTGCGCTGGACAGGGTGACAGAGTGGGAATCTAACTCTGAATAATAATACCACTCACCACCATCACTACCACATCCTGGGCTCAGGGGCTCAACATGACATCCCGGCACTTTGGAGTCCTAGGCGAGTGGATGGCCTGAGTCTGTGGGTTTGACAAGAGCCCAGGACACTGGGCGAGACCTCATCTCAGCCATCAAAATTAAATCCAAACATTAGCTGGGTGTGGTGGTGCAGGCCTGTGGTTCCAGCCACTCTGGGGACCGAGGCACAAGGATCACCTGAGCTCAACAGGTGGTGTCTGCGGTGGCCGTGAGCATGCCCCTGCATTCCAGACTGGTTGACAGAGCAGGATTCCAACTCCAAATAATAATAATCACCACCACCACCACGGGCACCCAGCGCGAGGAGTCATCCTCAGGGATGAGAGAGGAAAAGGCACTTTCTGGCCTGTTGTTCATGGGATATTTCAAAGGTTAACCCTGGGCATGTTCATCCCATGCCTTCAGTCACGCTCCCCAGATGGCCTGTCTCCACCCTCCAGACTTGTGCCCCAAGGCAAAGATGCCTGTGAACTCATGGAACAGACGACCCCCAGTTAGGGTGGCCTTTGGGAACAGAGTGAGTTGGAGTGATCAAGGATATCCAGCAATGCCACAGCCAGCCCTGGTTCCAGTTCTCCGGTCTGCCACCTTCAGCTGTGGGGAGGGCCCCTTCCTCTCCCAATCACTCCATCGTTCCTCTCCCACGCAAAACTTTCCCTAGGGAGCCATGGATGCACTTTGTGATGCATGTGGGAGGCGTCTTTTTTTGTTGCTGGAGTCTCCGTGGGCCAGGTTGGGGCACAGTGGCATGATCGTGGCTCCTGAGGTGGGAGGATCGCCTGAGCCTGGCAAGTAGAGTCCTTGGTAGCCTTGAGCATGCCCCTGTGCTCAGGCCTGGATGACAAAGCAGGATTCCGACTTCAAATAATAATAATCACCACCACCGCCACCACCACCACCCCTGACACCCAGCACGAGAAGTCACGCTCAGTGATGTGAGAGGAAAAGGCACTATCCTGCCTGTCACTCGCGGGAGGTTTCAAAGGTGGCCACCGGGCATGTCTTTCCCATGCATTTGACCACACATCACACAAGGTGTGCCTCCACCCTCCACACTGGTCCCCCATGGAAAACACACATGTGAGCTCAAGGAGCAGATGGCCCCGATTTAGGGTGGCTGTCAGACACAGAGCAATCAAAGTGGTGGAGAATGACGCAGCCAGCCCAGGTTCCAGTTGCCTGGTCTGCCACCTATGTGTGGTGGTGGGTCCCTTCCTCTCCTGGTAACACCATCGTTCCTCACCAATACAGACCTTTCCCTGAGAGCTTTGGACCCCATTGTGACACACCTGGTTGGCGTCTTTTTTTCACCTGAGTCTCCACCGGCCAGGCTGGGGTGCAGTGGCTCTATCGTGGCACCCAGGACCTCTATCTATGCAGTTCAGGCCATCTTCCCTTCTCAGTCCTGAGCAGTCGGGATTCCAGGATCACCAGGCATGACTCAATTTTGGAGACCTCTCACCAAGATAAAGTTTTCCACATCGCCTGTGTTGGTCTCTGATGCCTGGGTTTAGACTGCCTCCCACCTTGGCCTCCCAGGGCATGGGGCTGAGGGCACTGTGCCATGGTGCCTGGCATGAACTCACACGTTCTGTCAGCAGGGGCGATGCAAAGGCAGGATGAGGGCGTGCAAATCCTGTGTCCAGAACCGTGGGTATTACCACACACGATTCCTGTGTGTGCATTCCTGGAGCAACGAGGTCTCGCTACATGGTCCAAGCTGGTCTCATCCCCCAGGCTTCAGCAACCCACCACCTTGGCCTCCCAAAGCCACAGCCCAAATTTATGCCAATCCTCAATCTTTCAGGAATTCTAGGGCGAAGCCTGGGACCTCTTACCCAAATGATCTCTGTCTGTTCACAATGATCCCCACTACACACACAAACGGATGCTCTTCTTTTTTTTCTTTATTTCCTTTTTTTCTTTGAGTCAGAGTCTCACTCCATCCCCAGTCTGGAGGGCGGTGGATTGCTCCCGGCCACCACAGCCTCGGCCTGCCTGGCTCAGGCAATATTTTCCCTGGCCATACAAAGAGTCAGAAAGACAGGTGCATGCTACCACGCCTGGCTCATTTGGGATGCAGGGTAGAGATGAGGTCTCGCCAAGTTGCCTAGGTGGGTCTCAGACCATGGGCTAGGGCCAGCCGCTGGCCTCAGCCTCCCAAAATGCTGGGATGATGAGGCTGAGCCCCTGAGCCTGGCCAAGATCCTTCCTCAAAAACGAACCAGAAGGCCTGTAGCTGAGGCCCACGCTGGGAATACCCACGATTTGGGAGGCTGAGACGGGAGTTTGGCTGGAGCACAGGAGCCCAAGGCCAGACCAGACCATGCAGGGAGACCCCGTCTCTGGACCGATCCAAACAGGATATCTGTGATAGAGATGCCTGCCATCCCAGCCATGCCAGAGGCTGATCCTGGAGGACTGACGGGGCACGCAATTTCAAGGATGGTGGTGAATGACGCTCAGGTCCCGGGGCCCCAGTCTGGACCACAGAGCCAGACCTTGTCTGCAAAAACATCAGAATCATACACATAATCAACTGCGCATGCTGTGTTCACTGGGCGACTGACTTTAGAGTGAGGTAAAATGGGATTGGGGGGAAGAAATGTCCCTGGGTGAGGGATGTTTCCTTAGAATTTCTTTTTTTTTTTAGAGTTGGAGTCTCACTCTGTCACCCAGACTGGAGTGCAGTGGCTGGTCCTGGCCACCGCAGCCTTGACTTGATGGGCTCCGGTGATCCTTCCACCTCAGCATTCCGAGTAGCCAGATTTACAGGCATGCACTACCATGCCTGGCTGATTTTTTGATTTATTGTAGAGATGAGGTCTCGCTGTTCAGGCGGGTCTTGAACCCGTGGGCTCAGGCAATCCACTCACCTCAGCCTCCCAAAGGCATGGGATTACAGGTTGAGCCACCGAGCCCAGTTTCCCTCGTGGAAGTCCTCATTGCCGAGTGGGAGGGTCGTCCTGCCTGGGGCACATTTATAACTTGTAGAGGAGAGCTGGCAGAAACCTGGCCAGGGAGCCTCTGGAACTCCTGCACCAAAACGGGGGCAGCCATTGAGGGGTTTTGGGGTTGGAAGGTATCAAGCTTGGGAGACTCTCATATGAGGGGGCGAAGCACTGAGGGCAGAAGGTTTGGAGGAGAATGGATTTCTTTCTTTATTTTTTTCTATCTTTCTTTCCTTCTTTCTTTTCTTTCCTCACTAGGTTGTCAGGCTACTCTCAAACCACCCAACTCAGGCCATCCCAAAGTGCTGGGATCACAGGTTTTCCATTGTTCAACATCCTGGTCTTCCTGCCTGGTCTTGAACTCTGGGATGGAGGTGATCCTCCCACTGAGTCCTGCCCTCACCTAAGGTTTTATGGGTTTTGCTTGGGGTCATGGTGGGGGCTTGCTAAGTTGTCCAGCCTGGTCTCGAACTCCCAGTCTCTGGCCATCTTCCCATCTCAGCTTGCCCTAATGCTGAGGAGACAGGCATGAGTTGCCCAGTCACCCCCCCCACAGTAGGTTTGAGAGTCATTTCCTCCCTCTCCCTGAGGCAGTCCTTGGGAGAAGTGAGTGGGTCGACACTGGGGAATGAGTAGAGCGGAGGGGTGGCTGTCCCAGTGGAGACACACCACTGTGCCAAGTGCTTCCCATGGGGAGGGCTCAATGGGGGACTCCAGCTGCACTCTCCAGGGTCCCAGGTTGTCAGAAGGGAGTGGGCATTGCTGTGGCACCCCGAGAGGGGTGTGGAGGCTGGGTGTGGGTGCTCATGCCAGTCATCTCGGTGCTCTGTGATGTCGTGACAAGAGGATGAACTGAGTCCCCAGGTTCGAGACCAGCCCGGGCACCTTGATGAGACCTCATCTCCACAAGATGCCCCCAAAAATGAGCCAAGCATGGTGCCGCATGCCTGTTGTTGTGGCCACTCTGGAGGCCGTGGTGGGATGATCACCAGAGCACAGCTAGTGGAGGCTGCAGTGGCCAAGAATTGGCCCCTGTGCTCTGGCCTAGGTGACATAGTGGGACTCTGACTCAGAATAATAATACCAACCAGTAACACCACCACAACCACATGCTGGGTTCAGGGACTCAGATTGGCATCCCGGCCCTTCATAGGCCCGGGTGAGTGGACGGTCTGAGACTGTGGGTTTGACATCATCCCGGGACACTGAGGGGGGTGAGACCTCGTCTCAACCATCAAAAGTAAATGCAAAGATTACTCAGGTGTGGTCACGTAGGCCTGTGGTTCAAGTCACTCGGGGAGCCTAGGTGGGAGGATCGCCTTAGACTGGCAGGTGGAGTTTGTGGTAGCCGTGAGCATGCCCCTACGCTCCGGCCTGGGTGATTGATTAGGATTCTGACTCCAAATAATGATAATCACCAGCACCACTACCACAACCACCCCTGTCACCCAGCGCAAGGTGTCACCATCAGGGATGGAAGAGGAAAGGGCACTTTCCAGCCTATCGTTCAAGGGAAGTTTCAAAGATGGCCACTGGGAATGTATGGACCCTGCCTTTGGCCATGCACCCCAGAAGGTCTGCCTAACCCTCCACACTCGTGCCCCAGAGCAAGACATGTGTGATATCGTGGAACAGACGGTCTTGTGCTAGTGCAGCTGTCGGGTACAGAGCAATCAAGGTGGACAGGCAATGCCGCAGCCAGCCCAGGTTCCAATCACCCTGTCTGCAAACTTCAGGTGGAGGGAGGACCCCTTCTTCTCCCAATCTCTCCATCATCACCAGCCGACGTGAACCTTTTCCTGGGGAGCCATGGTCACCCATTGTGATGCCCGTGGGAGACGTATTTTTTTGTTGCCAGAGTCTCTGTCAGACTGGCTGGGGCATGGCGGCATGTACGTGGCTCCAGGGGCCTTGACCTGCGGGGCTCAGGCAATCCTCCTGTATCAGGCCCTGAGTAGCTGGGACTCTGGTGGCCACCACGACTGACTCGATTTTGGGGACTTAAGTCCATGATGAGGTCTGGCCACATCACCCAGGCTTGTCTTCCAACCCTGGGCTCAGGCAGCCTCCCACCTCAGCCTCCCAGGTTTTGGGGCTGACGGCAGTGAGCCATGATGCCCATCCTGGACTGGCACATTCTGTCAGTATGGGTGACACAAAAGAACACCCCGGAACGAATGCCACCGCATTCCATGTAGCTGGGATTGCGAGCTCCACAATGCATGACTCCAGTGTTTGTGTTCCGGGGAGCAATGAAGTCTCGCTACATGGCACAAACTGGTCTCGAACTCCCAGGCTCCAGCAGTCCACTGCCTCAGCCTCTCAAAGCCACAGCTAGTTTGTGTGCTGATTCATCCTCTTCTGGGAATTTTAGAACAAAGACTGGGGCCTCCTTCCCAAATGATCTCTGTCTGTTCATGATGATCCCCACTACACACACAAATGGATGTTCTTCATTTTTTTCATTTTTTCCTTTTTTTTTTGAGGCGAAGACTCACTTCGTTGCCCAGGCTGGAGGGTGAAGGCCAGCCCAGGCAACGCAGGAAGACCACATTTCTGCACCCAACAAATCAGGGGGTCTAGGGTCGAGGTGCCCCTTGTGCCAGCCACTCTGGAGACTGAGTTGGGAGGATCGCTGGAGCCCACAATTTCGAGGCTGGCAGTGAACGATGGTTGTGTCTCTGAGCCAGACCCTGTCTCCAAAAACATCAGATTCGTAGTTAGATTCTCAACTGTGCATGATTTGATCACAGGGCGACAGGCTTTAAAGACAGACAAAATGGGATTGGGGGAAGAAATATTCCTGGGTGAGGGATGTGTTCTTGGACTTTAAGTTGAAGTGTCCTCATTGCCGAGTTGGAGGGTCATCTGCCTGGGGCACATTTCTCACCTCGGAGAGAACTGGCAAAAACCCAGCCAGGGAGCGTCAGAAACTCCCACACCAAAGTGGGGGCAACCATTTGGGGTTTGGGGCTGGAAGGTGCCGAGCTTAGGGGACCCTCACATGTGGGGGGATTTGGGGGGTGTTGAACTCAGGGCAGAAGCATTGTGGGAGAATGAATTTCTTTTGTTCTTTCCTTCTTTCTTTTCTTCTCTCTCTCACTTTTATTTCCTCACTAGGTAACCCTGGCTACTCTCAAACTGCCCAACTCGGTACTTCCTATTGGCCTCAACTTCCCAAACTGCTGGGACCACAGGCTTTTCTTTTGGTTGACATCCTGGTTTTCCTGATTGTTCTTGAATGCTGCACCTGAGGCGATCCTCCCACAGAGTCCTGCCCTCACCATATGTTTTCTGGGTATTGCTTGTGGTCAAGATGGGGACTTGCTATGGTGTCCAGACTGGTCTCAGCTCACAGGCTCCATCCATCTTCCAGTCTCAGCCTCCCTGAGGGCCGGGGAGACAGGCATGAGTCGTCCTGCCATCCTCCTGATGGTTTGAGAGTCACGACATCCCTTTCCCCAAGGCAGCCCCTGGGAGGAACGAGAGAGTCCACCTTGGGGAATGAGGCAGGTGAAGGGGTGGGTGCCCTGGTGGAGACACGCCCCTGCACCAGGTGCTCCTCTGGAGTTGGCTCAGCAGACACTAAGCTGCCCTTGGTGGGTTCCCAGGTTATGTGAATGGAGTGGGCCCACTATGGGGCCCTGTGAGGGGTGTGAAGACCAGTCACGTGGGGTCATGCCAGTCATCCTGGTGCTTTGGGAGGCTAAGGTGAGAGGATGGCCTGAGCCCCATGGTTTTGAGACTAGCCTGGACACCTTGGTGAGACATCTCTACAAGAAACCAACAAAATGAGCCAAGCATGGTGGTGTATGTCTGTCGTTCTGGCAATTAGTGAGGCTGTGGAGGGAGTATCACCAGATCCCAGCCAATCAAGGCCTCAGTGGCTGAGAGCAGGCCCTCTACTCTGGCCTGGGTGACAGAGGGAAAACCCGACTCAGAATACTAATACCAACCACTACCACCACAACAACAGGCTAGACTCAGGGACTCAGCCTGGCATCCCAGCCCTTCTTAGTCACAGCCAATTGGACAGCCAGAGCCTGCGGATTTGGGACCAGCCTGGGACACTGGGCGAGACCTCTTCTCAGCATCAAAAATAAATTGAAGGATTAGACGGGCATGGTGGCGCAGGTCTGTGTTTCCAGCCACTCAGGGGACCAAGGTGGAAGGATTGCATGAGCCTGGCAGGTGAGGTTTGCAGTGACCGTGAGTGTGTCCCTGCACTCCAGCCTGGGCAACATGCGGGATTATGACTCCAAATAATAATAATCACCACCACCCCTGACACCTAGCCTGAGGAGTCATCCTCAGGAATGGGAGAGGAAAACTCACTTTCCAGTCTGTCATTCATGGGAGGTTTCAAAGATGGCCAGTGGCACATCCATCCTGCACCTTCGGCTATGCATCCTAGAAGGCCTGCCTCCACCCTTCACACACGTGTGCCATGCAAAGATACATTTGAGCTCACAGAACAGATGGCCATGAGCTAGGGCAGCCGTTGGACACAGAGCGATCATGGTGGTCCAGCAACACCATGGCCAGGATAGGTTCTGGTGGCCCAGTCTGCCATCTCTGGGCAGGGGGAGGGCCCCCTCCTCTTCCAATCACTCCATCGTCCACTACCCATGTAGACGTTTCCCTGGGGAGTCATAGACGCCCATCATAATGCACTTCGGAGGCAACATTCTGTCACCAGAGTCTCTGTCTGCGGGGATGTGGTGAGGTGGCATGATCGTGACTCCTGGGGCCTCTACCTGAGGGACTCAGGTGGTCCTCCAGCCTCGGCCCCTGAGCAGCCACATCTCAGGGTCTACCACGCCTAACTCGATTTTGAGGACCTCACTCAAAGATGAGTTCTGGCCATGTCGCCCGGGCTGGTCTGTGATCCCAGGACTCAGGCAGCCTCCCACATCGTACTCCCAGGGCACCAGTCTGACGACAGTGAGCCATGGTGCCTGGCCTAGACTCATATATGCTGTCAGCAGGGATGACACAAAGACACACCCCGGGATAGATGCCACTGCATCCCGTGTAGCTGGGACCACGGGCTCCACCACGCACAACTCGAGTGTTTGCATTCTGGGGAGTGATGAGGTCTCGCTATGTGACCCAGGCTGGTCTTGAACACCTGGGCTCCAGTGGTAACCTGCCTCAGCCTCCCAAAGCCACAGCATGATTGATTGTCAATTCACCATATTTTGGAAACTTTATGCCCAAGGCTGTGGCCTCCTTCCCCAATGATCTCTGTCTGTTCACAATGATCCAAACTTGATACACAAAACAGTGCTCTTCTTTTCTTTCCTTTTATTTATTTTTTTTAAGTCGAATTCTCACTTCATCACCCAGGCTGGAGGGCAGTGGCTCACTCCTGTCCACTGCAGCTTTGGCATGCCGTGCTCTGGCAAGACTTCCCTGAGCAGCCTTCTGAGGAGCCGGAACGCCAGGCACGTGACACCACACCAGGCTCATTTGGAATGAAGGTTAGAGACGAGTTCTCACTGAGTTGCCTGGGCAGGTCTTGGCCCATAGGCTGGGTCTGGCCACTGGCCTCGGCCTCCCAAACACTGGGATAAGGATGCTGAGCCCCCTTCCCCATCCATGATCCTTTGTCAAAAAGGAACAAGAACCCGAGGTGTGGTGTCACCCGCCTTGAATTCCAGGTCTCTGGGAGGCAGAGGCGAGAGGATGGCTGGAACCCAAGAGCCCAAGGCCAGCCCAGGCCATGCAGGGAAACCCAGTCTCAGAACCCATTCAAACATAGGGTCTAGGGTTGAGGTACCCGTCGTCCCAATCACTCTGGAGGCTGAGGTGGGAGCATCACTGGAGCTCGTGAAATCGAGGCTGGTAGTGAACATTGGTTGTGTCCCCAGGCCCCAGCCTGGCCACAGAGCCATATCCTGTCTCCAAAAACATCAGAATCGTACACAGATTCTCAACTATGCATGGTGTGTTCACAGGGTGACTGGCTTTAGAGCCAGGAAAATGGGATTGGGTGGAAAGAAATGTTCCTGGGTGAGGGATTTGTCCCTGGTCTTTCTTGGTGGAAGGTCCTCATTGCAGAGTCAGAGAGTCAGCCTTCCTGGGGCACATTTCTCACATCGGCCTGGAGAGCTGGCAGGAACCCGATCAGGGAGTGTTGGGAACTCCCGCACCAAAGTGGGGACAGGCATTGGTGGAGGTTGGGGCTGGAAGGTGCCCAGCTTGGGGGACCCTCACATGTGGGGGTGACAGGGAGGAATTATTGAGGGCAGAAGTCTTGCAGGAGGATGGATTTCCCTCTTTCTTTCTTTCTTTTTCTTTCTTTCTTTCCTTCCTTCCTTCCTTCCTTCCTTCCTTCTTCCTTCCTTCCTTCCTTCCTTCCTTTTTTTTTCTTTTTTTCTTTCTTTTATTTCCTCACTAGGTGTACCAGGCTGCTCTCAAACTGCCCAACTAGGTCCATCTTCTTGGCCTGCGCCTCCCAAACTGCTGAAATCACAGCCTTTCAATTTGGTCGACATAATGTTGTTCTTGCGTGGTCTTGAACTCTGGGCCAGAGGCGATCCTCCTGCTGAGGTCTGCCATCACCCAAGTACTGGCATGGTGGTCAATGGCTGAAATCCCATCTTTCTGGGTGTCCAAGGTGGGAGCATGGCTGGAGTCCAAGACCTAAGGCCAGCCTGTGCCACGCATGGAGACACTGTCTCTGTACCCATCCAAACAGGGAGTCTGGGTTCAAGGTATATGTCATCCTGGCCTCTGTGGAGGATGAGGTGGTAGGATCGCCGGAGCCCACGATTTTGATCTTGGTGGTGAATGACGGTCATGTCCTGGGTCCCCAGCCTGGGCCACACAGCCAGACCCTGTCTCCCAAAACATCAGAATCCTACACAGATTATCAACTGCGCATGGTGTGTTCACAAAGAGACTGGCTTTAGAACCAGGAAAAATGGGTTTGGGGGAAAGAAATGTCCCCAGGTGAGGGATGTGTCCCTGGCCTTTCTTGGTGGAAGTTCCTCATTGCAGAGTTGGATGGTCGGCCTGCCTGGGGCACATTTCTCAACTCAGAGAAGAGATCCAGCAGGAACCCCGCCAGGGAGCCTCAGGAAATAATGCAATGAAGCAGGGGCAGGCATTGGAGGGGTTCAGGCTGGAAGGTGCCAAGCTAGGGGAACTATCATATATGGGGGTGACAGGGGGAAGAAGCGGGGCAGAATTGCAAGATAATGGATTTCTTTATTGACTTTGATTTTCTTTCTTTCCCTTTCTTTCTTTCTTTCTTTCTTTCTTTCTTTCTTTCTTTCTTTCTTTCTTTTCCTATCTCTCTCTTTGTTTCCTCACTTGGTAGCCCCGACTGCTCTCAAACCACCCAACTCGGACCTTCCTCTCTATCTTGGCCTCCCAAACTGCTGCTATCAGAGGTTTTCATTTGTTTGACATCCTGGTATTCCTGCCTGTTCTTGAACTCTGGGACTGAGACGATCTTCCCAGAGATGCCTGCCTTCACCCAAGTAATTTTGGGTTTTGCTTGGGGTCGAGGTGGGGGCTTGCTGTGGTGTCCAGCCTGGTCTCAGCTCCTGGGATCTGGCCATCTTCCCTTTTCTGCCTCCACGAGTGCTGAGGACACAGGCGTGAGTCACCTGACCAGGCCCCCTGATGGTTTGAGAGTCCTGCCCTCCCTTTCTGCAAGGAGAACCCTGGTAGGAGCGAGCAGGTCCACCCTGGGGATCGAGGTGAGTGGAAGGATCCACACCCCAGAGAAGACACACCCCTGTGCCAGGCACTCCCCAGGAGTGGGCTCAGTGGATGACTCAAGTTGTCCTCTCCAGGGTCCCTGGTCTTCTGAAGGGAGCGGCCCTCACAGTGGGGCCCCAAGAGGAGTGTAGAGGCTGGGCATAGTGGCCCATGACTGTCATCCTGGCACTTTGGGAGCTGAGGTGAGAGGATGGCTTGAGCCCCCGAGTTTGAGACCAGCCCAGGCACCTTGGTGATACCTCATCTCTACAAGAAGCCAAAGAAAAGAGCCATGTGTGGTGGAACATGCCTGTTGTTTTGGGCACTTGGGATGCCATCTGGGAGGATCACTGGAGCCCAGCCGGTGGAGGCTGTGGTGGACTAGAGCAGTCCCCTGCACTCTGGCCTGGGTGACAGAGCATGACTCTGACTCAGAAAGATGATACCAAGCACCACTGACACAACCACACGCCAGGCTCAGGAGTTCAGCTTGGCATCCCAGACCTTCAGAGGTCAAGGCGAGTAAATGACCTGAGTCTGTGGGTTCAAGACCAGTCCAGCATACTGGGAGACACCTCGTCTTGGCCATGAAAAATGAATCCAAAGATTAACTGGGCATGGTGGCACAGGCTTGTGATTCCAGCCGCTCAGGGGACTGAGGCAGGACGATCTCCTGAGCCTGGCAAGTGGAGTCCATGGTGCCCATAAGCGTCCCCCAGTGCTATGGGCTGGATGACAGAGCGGGATTCCGATTCCAAATAATATCACCACCACTGCCACCACCACCACCCCTGCCACCCAGCTTGAGGAGTCACCCTCAGGGATGGGAGAGAAAAAGGCTCTAGTCCCCCTGTCATTTCTGGGAGATTTCAAAGATGGACACCGGGAAAGTTCGTCCTGCACCTTTGGCCATGCTTCCAAGAAGGTCTGCTGCAACCCTTCACACTCATTCCCCATAGCAAAGATGTGTTAGCTCACAGAACAGATGACCATGAGTTACAGTGACCGTCAGGCACAGAGAGATCAAAGCAGTCTAGCAACGCCATGGCCAGCCCAGGTTCCTCTGGCCGGTCTGCCACCTTTGGGCGATGAGATGGCCTCTTCTTCTCTCAATCACTCCATCATGCCCTGCACTTGTGAACGTTTCACGGGGAGCTGTCATGAAGCACATGGGAGGTGTCTTTTTTGTCACTGGAGTCTCCGTCAGCCTTGCTGCAGAATGGCAGCACAATCGTGTATCCAAGGGCCTCGACATACGGGGCTCATGAGGTCCTCCCACTTCAGCCCCCGAGCAACTGGGACATGAGGACCACCATACCTGACTCAATTTTGGGCATGTCTCGCCAAGACGAGGTCTGGCCATATCACTGGGCTGGTCTCCAACCCCTGTGCTTAGGCAGCATTTCATCTCAGCCTCCCAGGGCATGGGACTGATGACGGTGAGCCACGGTGCCTGGCATGAACTCAATCTTTCTGTCAGCAGGGGCATGGCTGTCCCCGGGATGGAGGACACCACATCCTGTGTAGCCAGGACCATGGGTGCCACCATGCGCCAATCCAGTGTTTGCATTCTGGGGAGAAACGAGAACTTGCTAAGAGACCCAAGATGGTCTCGAGTGGTTCCCCACTCCAGTGGTTCCCCACTTTGGTCTCCCAAAGCCACAGTTCGATTGTCTACTGATAATCCATCTTTCAGGAGTTCTAGGCCCAAGACAGGGGCCTCCTTCCCAAATGATCTCTGTCTGTTCACAATGATTCCAACTCCATACACAAATGGATGCTCTTCTCTTTTTTCCTTTTTTATTTTCTTATTTCAGTTGGAGTCTCACTCCATTGCCCAGGATGGAGGGCAGTGCCTGGCTTCCAGCCACCACAGCCTTGGCCCACCAGGCTCCTGTGAGCTTTTCGCTGTCCAAGGAGATGGAATGACAGGCGTGCACCACCATGCCCAGCTCATTTCTGATGGAGGGTAGAGATGAGTGTCACCAAGGTGCCTGGGTGGGTCTCGGCTCACAGGCTCAGGCCAGCCGCTGGCCTAAGCCTCTCAAAGTGCTAGGAAGATGAGGCTGAGCCCCAGAGCCCGGCCTCAATCCTTTGTCAAAAGTGAACCAGAAGGCCTGGTGCAGCGGCCCACGTTTGGAATCCCAGCTCTCTGGGATGCCGAGGCGGGAGGATGGCTGGAGTCCAGGATCCCAAGACCAGCCAGGGCCACACAGGGAGACCCCGTTTCTGTACCCATCCAAATAGAGATTCTAGGGTTGAAGTGCCTGTCGTCCCAGCCACTCTTGAGGCTGAGGCAGGAGGATTGCAGGAGCCCATGATTTCGATGCTGGCAGTGAAGGACGGTCCAGCCCCAGCCTGGACCACAGAGCAGATCCTGTCTCCAAAAACATGAGAATCGTACACAGATTCTCAACTGCGAGTGGTGTGTTCACAGGGCGACTGGCTTCAGAACCAGGAAAAATGGGATTGGGGGAAGAAATGTCCTTGGGTGAAGATGTGTCCCTGGCGTTTCTTGGAGGAAGGTCCTCATTGCTGAGTCAGAAGGTAGCCCTGCCTGGGACACATTTCACATCTAAGAGAGGACAGCTGGCAGGAACCCATCCAGGGAGCCTTGGAAACTCCCTCACCAAAGCAGGGGCAACCATTTGGGGGTGGTTGGGTTTTAAAGGTGCCGAGCTTGGGGGACCTTCACATGTGGGGGCAGGGAAGGACTGAGGACAGACGTTTTGCAGGAGAATTGATTTCTTTCTTTCTTTCTTTTCTTTCTTTCTTCCTCCCTTCCTTCCTTCCTTTCTTTCTTTTCTTTCCTCGCTAGTTTTCCCAGGCTGCTCACAAACTGCCCAACTTGTGCCATCCTCTTGGCCTGGGCCTCCCAAACTGCTGAGACCACAGACTTTCCATTTGATCGACATCCTAGTCTCCTGTTTGGTCTTGAATTCAGGGCCGGAGTCGATTCTCCCACTGTGGCAAGCTCTCAGCCAAGGATTTCTGGGTTTTGATTGGGGTCTAACTGGGGTCTTGCTATGTTGTCCAGCCTGGTCTGGAGCTCCTGGACTCTGGCCATCTTCCCTTCTTGGCCTCCCATAGTGCCAAAGAGACGGGCATGAGTTGCCCAGTCATCTCCGCTCCCCTGAAGTTTTAAGAGTCACGTTCTCCCTTTCTACATGGCTGCCCATGGGTAGAAATGGTGGATCCACTCTGGGGAACAAGGCAGGAGGAGGGGTGGGCTGCCCAGTGGAGACACACCCATGTGCCAGGTGCTCCCCATGGGGAGACAGAGTGAGTTACTCCAGCCACCCTTTCCAGGGTCCCAGGTCATAGGAAGGGAGCAGACCTCACAGTGAGGCTCCAAAAGTGGTGTGGAGGTCCAGCACAGGGGGTTACGCCTGACTTCTCGGTGTTCTGGGAAGCCGAGGTGAGACGATGAGCTGAGCCTCCAGGTTTGAGACCAGGCCGGGCAAATTTGCCAGACCTTATCTCTAAAAGAAGGCAAAAAAATGAGCTGAGCTTGGTGGAGCAGGCCTTTGTTCTGGCCCCTCAGGAGGCCATGGCGGGTTGATCACCAGAGGCCATCCCGTGGAGGTCGCAGTGGCTGAGTGTGGTCCCATGCACTCAGGCCTGTGTGACGGAGCAGAACTCTGATTCAGAATAATAATATCAACCACCACCACCACAACAACCACATGCCGGGCTCAGGAGCACAGCCTGGCATCCTGGCCCTTCAGAGGCCCAGGAATGTGGATGGCCTGAACCTGTGGGTTCAACACCAGCCCGGTACATGGGGCGAGACCTCATCTCGCCCATCAAAAATAAATCCAAAGATTAGCCAGGCGTGGTGTCAAAGACCTGTGGTTCCAGCTAATCGGGGAGCTGACGTGGAAGGATTGCCTGAGCCCCACAGGTGGAGTCTGCGGTGTCCATGATCATTCCCCTGTGCTCTGGCTTGGGTGACAGAGTGTCACCCTCAGGAATGAGAGAGGAAAAGTCACTTTCCTGCCTGTTGTTCACGGGATGTATCAAAGGTGGCCACTGGGCAAATCCCTCCCATGCCTTCGGCCACATATCCCAGAAGGTCTGCATCCACCCTCCACACTCAAGCCACATGGCAATGACTGGTGTGAGCTCATGGAACTGAGGGCCTTGAGTTAGGGTGACTGTAGGGCATAGAGCAATCAAGGCATTCTGGCAACACCATTGCCAGCCTGGGTTTTGGTTGTCCGGTCTACCACCTTAGTGTGGAGGGAAAGCCCCTTCCTCTCCTGATCTCTCCATCATGCCCTGCCTGAGCTGACTTTTCCCTGTGAAGCTGTAGATGCCCATCATGATTCACTTGGGAGGCATCTTTTTTATTGCTGAAGTCTCCATTGGACAGGCTGGGGTGCGGCAGCATGATCATGGCTCCCAAGGCCTTTACCTACTGGGCCCAGGCAGTGCTCCTGCCTTGGACCCTGAGCAGCTGGGTCTCCAGGTACCACCATGCTTGACTCAATTTTGGGAACCTGTTGCTGTGACAAGGTCTGGTCATGGCACCCAGGCTCTAGAGGCTGTGGTGGCTGAGATCAGGCCCCTGTGCACCAGTCTGGGTGACAGAGCAGGACCTTGACTCAGAAAAATAATACCAATCACCACCACGACCAAAACCTTGGACCAGGCTCAAGGCCTCAGGCTGGCATCCCGGCCCTTCAGAGGCCCAGGCAAGTGAACGTCCTGAGCCTGTAGGTTTGACACCAGACCATGACGCAGTGTGCGACCTCATCTCGGCCATCAAAAATAAATCCATGGATTAGCGGGGTGTGGTGGCACAGGCCTTTGTTTCCAGCCAATTGGTGGGCTGAGGTGGGAGGATTGTATGAGCCCTGCAGGTGGAGTCTGTGGTGTCTGATGAGCATGCCCTTGCACTCCAGACTGTGCAACAGAGCAGGATTCTGACTCCAAATAATAATAAGCACCACCACCACCTCCCTTGCTGCCCAGCGCTAAGTGTCACCCTCAGGAATGGAGAAGAAAGGCACTTTCCTGCTTGTCATTCACGGGATGTTTCAAAGGTGTCCACCAGGCAATCTGTCCCACGCCTTCAGCCACGTGAAGGCCTGCCTCCACCCTCCACAATCGTGCCCCAAGGCCAAGATGCATGTGAGTGCATGGAAGAGATGGCCCTGATCCTCCCAGGGGAGAGCTAGTCACAGGGGTGGGTCTCCACAGGGGTGGCCAGCCCTTTGCCTGCCTTGTTCCCCAGGGTGGACCCACTCGAACCTCCCAGCGGCCACCTTGGAGAAAAGGGAGGGCGTGACTCTCAAACATTCGGGAGGATGGGGATGTCCAAGCAACTCACGCCTGTCTCCTTGGCACTTGGGATGGCTGAGACGGAAAGATGGCCAGAGTCCAGGAGCTTGAGACCAGGCTGGACACCATAGCAAGTCCCCACCTAGACCCCAAGCAAAACCCAGAAAACATTGGGTGAGGGCAGGTCTCGGCAGGATGATCGCTGCTGGCCCAGAGTTCAAGATCAAGCAGGAAGACCCAGATGCTGCCCAAATGGAAAGCCTGTGATCACAGCAGTTTTTGAGGCCCAGACCTAGAGAATGGACCAATTTGGGATGTTTGAGAGCAGACTGGGGCACCAAGAGAGGAAAGGAAAGAAAGAAAGAAAGAAAGAAAGAAAGAAAGAAAGAAAGAAAGAAAGAAAGAAAGAAAGAAAGAAAGAAAGAAAGATCCATTCTCCTGCAAAGCTTCTCTCTGTCCTTCCAATACTCTCCCCCAACATATGAGTGTCTGCCAAGCTTGGCACCTACCAGCCCCAACCCAACTCCCAATGGCTACCCCCTATTTGGTGTGGGAGTTCCCAACACTCCCAGGCCGGGTTGATGTTTGCTCTCCTCTCCAAGGTGAGAAATGTTCCCCAGGCAGGCCGACCATCTGACTTGACACCAAGGACCTTCCACCAAGAAAGTCCAGGGACACATCTTTCACCCGGAGACATTGCTTCCTCCCCAATCCCATTTTTCCATGCTCTAAATCCAGTCGCCCTGTGAACACAAGACATCCAGATGACAATCTGTGTACGATTCTGATGTTTCTGGAGACACGGTCTGACTTTTTGTCACAGGCTGGGGCCTGGGGTCACGAATGTCATTCACACCCAGCCTCGAAATTGCAGGCTCTGACAGTCCTCCCGCCCCAGCCTCTAGAGTGGCCAGGACAACGGGCACCTCAACCCCAGACCCCCTGTTTGGATGGGTGCAAAGATGTGGTTTACCTGCTTGGCCTGGGCCAGCCTTTGGCTCGTGGACTCAAGTCATCCTCCCACCTTGGCCTCTCAGAGCGCTGGGATTCAAGGCATTGGTCCCTGGCCCAGGTTTTCTGGTTTGTTTTTGTTGAAGGACCAAGACTGGGCTAGGGAAGTCATACTCATCATCCCAGCACTTTGGGAGGCCAAGGCCAGTGACCGGCCTGAGCTGGCTGGTGAAGACCCACATGGGCACCTCAGCGAGACCCCATCTCTACCCTGCTATCCCAAATGAGCTGGGCGTGGTGGTGCACGCTTGTCATTCCAGTTCCTGACAAGGCCTGGTAAGGGCACCCAGAACCCGGCAGTGCAAAGCTGCAGTGGCTGAGAGCGAGCCTACACTAATCAGCCTGGGTAATGGAGTGAGACTCTGACTCAAAACAAAAAAGGGAAAAAGGAAAAAAAAGAACAACATTCATTTGTGTATGGAGGTGACATCACCATAAATAGACAGACCATTTGGGAAAGAGACCCCATCCTTAGGCCTAGAGTTCTGACAGATGGTGGATTGGCACACCATTGGGCTGTGGCTTTGGGAGGCTGAGGTGGAGGAATGCTGGAGCCCAGGAGTTCGAAACCAGCCTGGGCCACGGAGTGAGACCTCGTCGCTCCCCAGAAAGCAAACACTGGAGTCTTGCATGGTGCCTCCTGCGGTCCCGGCTACATGGGTTGTGGAGTCCTCCATCCGGGGCATTCCTTTGGGTCACCCCCACCGACAGAATGTGCGAGTCCAGACCAGTCACCGTTGTTCATGGCCATTAGCCCCATACTCTAGGAAGCTGAGGCGGGAGGCTTCCTGAGCCCAGGGTTTGGAGACCAGTCCGGATGATGTGGCCAGACCTCATTTCGGTGAGAGGTCCCAAAATTCGAGCCAGGTGTGGTGGCCCCTGGATTCCCAGCTGATAGGGGGCCAAGGCGGAAGAACTTTTGTGCCCCACAGATTGAGGTCCCAGAAGCCATGATCGTGTCTTTGCACCCCATCCAATGGAAGGAGACTGCTGACAAAACAAGGCTTCCCACGTGCGTCACAAAGGACGTCGATGACTCCCATGAAAAAGGTCCCTGTGGGTGATGGACAAAGGAGTGACTGGGAGAGTATGGGGCCCATCCCTGCCCGAAAGTGGCAGACCCAGCAACCGGAACCTGGTCTGGCTGTGGTGTTGCTGAACCACCTTGATCACTCTGTGCCTGACAGCCGCCCTAACTTTGGGCTGCCTGTTCCATGAGCTCACACGAATCTTTGCCGTGGGGCACTTTAGTGGATTGGAGGCAGGCATTCTGGGACATGTGACCAAAGGACTGGGGCAGACGTGTCAGTTGCCACCTTTGAAACCTCCCGTGAATGATAGATGGGAAAGACCCTCTTCCTCTCCTATCTCTGAGGGTGACTCCTCACGCTGGGTAGCAGGGGTATTGGTGATTGCATTGGTGGTGACTATTATTATTTGGAGTCAGAATCCTGCTCTGTCCCCCAGACTAGTGTGCAGGGGCACACTCACAGCCACCGTGGACTCCACCTGTTGGGTGCAGGAGATCCTCCCACCTTGGTCCCCTGAGTGACTGGAACCACAGGCCTGTGCCACCATGCCAGGCTAATCTTTGGATTTATTTTTGATGACTGAGACAAGTTCTCATCCAGTGTCCTGAGCTGGTCTCGGACCCACAGGCTCAGGTCATCCACTTGCCTTGGCCTCCGAAGAGCCGGGATGCCAGTATGAGTCCCTGAGCCCATCTGGGTTTGTGATGGTGGTGTTTGGTGTTATTATTCTGAGTCAGAGTCCCTCTCTGTCACCCAGGGCAGAGCGAATGGGTCTGCTGTCAGTCACCAGAGCATCCACCCACTGGGCTCTGGTGATACTACCACTGCGGCCTCCTGAGTGGCCAGAATGACAGGAGTGCATCACCACACTCAGCTCATTTTTTTGGCTTCTTGTTGAGACGAGGTGTCACCAAGGTTCCCAGACTGGCCTTGAACCTGGAGACTCAGGCAATTCTCTTGCCTCAGTCTCCCAGAGTGCCAGAATGACAGGCGTGAGTCCCCACATCAGTCCTCAACACCCTTCTCAGGGCCCTATCATGAGGCCTGCTCCCTTCCTATGACTGCAGAGAGGGGAGCCAGATTCGGCTGCCGAGCCCATCCTATGAGAGTGCGTGTCACAGGGTCATGTCTTTGCCCAGACCCCCACACCACTGCATGTCTCAATCCACAGGGTGGCCCTGCTTGCTCCTCGCAGGGACTGCCCTGGGACAGGACTCCCTGGACCTCTACATCAAGGTAATCAATTAGCAGATGCCTTGACGAAATCGGTCATGTGCCCTCTCCTTGTAGATTATTTAATCAATCAAGCTCAGTAATTCCATAAAATTCATCAGCAAAACGCTGCAGCTTTAAGGCACCAGTTTCACATTCCAAGAGAAACGGCTAGATAAATCATAAAAAATGTACTTTGTGTCCTACTTCTAATAACCCCTGCCCCTCAGGAGTTATTCCCCATGGATTAAAACCTAATGTTTTGTGGCAAATGTATGTTACTAATTACCAAAGCTTTCG
>NW_007253163.1:0-2485 GCF_000164805.1 Carlito syrichta
TTTTTTAAGTTTTAGAAGAGTACACCTGGCTCTTGTATTCATACATAATCTACAATGATGAACAGCTAACAGATATTCTATTACTGTAGGGATTAATTATTTAAATATAAATGATATTTTAAAGCATTAGAAGATAATATAGAAACACTTTTTCATAAATGCTATATGGAGAAATACTTCTTTTATAGGACAAAATAGAAAAAACATAAGGGAAAAGATTAATAAATTTTACTAATAACATTTTGCAAAAAAGGTCATTATACAAAGAAGATACTTGCACTCATATGTTTATTGCAGCACAATTTACAATTGGAAAGATGTGAATCACTTTTTTTTTTTAGAAAGCTGGATGTATTGAGAAGACAGAGAAGCTCCCACAGTGGGAGGGGTCCCGAAGTGGTTGCCCTGTGAGTCACTCTTAATGCTCATGGAGCCAATCAGTGCATTTAGAAAATGTGGTATGTATAGACAATAATACTATTCAGTCATAACATTTAACTAAAAATATCGTGTGCAGCAACTTGGATGGGATGAGAGGCCATTATCCTAAGTGCAGAAACTCAGGAACAAAAAAACAAGTACCACATATTCTCACCCTAAAAGTAGGAGCTAAGCTAGGGGTTCATAAAGGCATATTGTAAGGTATAATGGACATTGGAGATTTAGACAGGGTAGAGTGGGAGGGCAGGAGTGACAAAAAAAATCACCGTTCAAGGACAGTGTACACAGGTGGGCATGATGGTTACACTTAAAACCCAGATTCCTTCACTATAAAATTTATGCATGTAGCCAAAATTCACTTGTACCCCTAAAGTCATTGACACCTCACACACACACACACACACACACACACACACACACACACACACACTCACACACACACCCACAAACAGAACCAGCACTGTCCATACCTCTGAACAGCTGGCACTTTTTTAATGCTTTGCCACATCATCTTGAACATGGCCTCTTCGGAGACATCGTGTTTTTTAAACAACTTTGTTGAGATACAATTGATATGCAAATATATATGCAATTTGGTCAGTATGGATATGTCCATACATCCATGAAACCAGCACCACAATCAAGGTAATAAATGTATCCATTACCTCCAAAAATAAGAATTGAAGGCAATACCAAAAGCTTTCAGAGTTATGTGATTCCATTGTAGGATGTTCTTGAAATGATACAATTGTAAACGTGAAGAACAGGTGAGTGGTTGCCAGGGGTCAATAGGTGTGGGTCTAGGAGGAAAGTAGTTGTGGCTAGAGCAGGGCAACATGAGAGATCTTTGTGATGATGGAAATGTTCTGGATCTTCAGTGTGTCCATGTTAATATGCCAATTGTGATATTGTACACTAACTTTGCAAGATGTTATCATTATGGGAAGGTAGCTAAAGGGGACCCAGAGTCTATCGTATCATTTCTTACAGTTGCATGGGAACTTACACTTACCTCGGAAGAAAACGTTGAATTCATGCAATTATCTGCAGTGCTCTCTTTCCTGCACAGGGGGCCGGTGCAGGGGTGGGAACTACTCCCGCTGCGCTATCCTTGGTAGCCCGTCCTCCATTCACAGTTTCCTTTAGCAAGAAAGTGACTGAATCAGTGTTGGATTGTGATAACCAAATGCCATTTTTAGAAATCAGTGGTCAGAGTGCTGTTCATGATTTCTAGTAGGATGGTTCTAGTTTGTCTGCAGCCGTTAGTGCTTATATCATAGAGTTGTATTCAACAAGCACTACAGTGAGGTAGGTGTACCGGAGGCAATTGCTTTGGGTACCTACTTTTTTGGTGGGGGAATGACCACGCTTGTGATACTTCTCAGCTAGGTTCACATCCCTGCGCTCTCATGCAGAAATGACATGCTTGTCCTCTTCCCCCCCCCCCCCAGGACAGCCGTGATCCAGACTTTATCCTCAATTTCAGGCTAACTGTGGACCTGTTTGACCCCCATCTCCACAGGACCCTTCCGCATTCCTTCCCACACACCCACCTCTTCCCTTCTTCTTCCCTCTCCACCAGCAGAAAACTCGCACACACACGCGTACATTATTGAATCCGATGTTCGCTTTATTTTGTTAGTCTTGAAAGGACACCTTGCAGGTTAAAATTCCCAGTGGGCCCTTTGTCTACTGCCGCACCTCTTGAGACTTCACAGATTGTTCGGAAATCCTGGGCCTGACGTGAGATTAGGGGCTCTCCAGGGATGCACGTGAGGTGGAGGCGGTGGAAGGCTCCTCACTCAGCTGGTCCTTCATTGACTCCCTGAATTCTTCATGATCCCTGGGATTATGGCCGGATACCGATGGCTGACCCTCTTTCTCAGGTTTTTCCGGTTTTCGCCAGGCTTTTTCGGTCGCTTTGCGATAGATTGTTTTTCGATTAGATCTTCGACGTGATCTTTTTATCTTTCCGGCTCTCTTGGGGACCTGGAATCACAACCGTGAGATCACAGAAGGGCATTAATTGGGGGAAGAGAACGGA
>NW_007253163.1:2505-3620 GCF_000164805.1 Carlito syrichta
GGGAAGGGAGATGCTGGAGGGC
Organism: Carlito syrichta; assembly: GCF_000164805.1. Lineage (NCBI taxonomy): Eukaryota > Metazoa > Chordata > Mammalia > Primates > Tarsiidae > Carlito > Carlito syrichta. Next base: position 2,528 of record NW_007253163.1, read on the forward strand.
CTAAATACTCTAGTTGGAGAAAACCTCTGGGAAGGCACCCTTAAAGAGCCTTCCCAACTAGTCAGCCACCCTCCTTATCTCTCCTGTACGATTCTGGTGGGTCACATAGCAGGGAGAGAGTGTGTTCCACAAGCCTTTTCCCAAAGCCACCCCATTAAGGGGTTCATCCTGTGTTCTTCCAACCTTCATCACTACTTAGTTTCTGCATGCCTCACCTAAAATCCCTCCATGGTAATGTGGCTATACTAAGTCTCTGTGGAAATGGGAATCATTCCACTTGCTGCCTACAAATTTCCCTTCCGCATCTTGAAGACTGTCATCTTCTTGGCTACGATCAGGGAACTTTGCCATCCACCTCTTTTTCCCAGTGTCCACAAAGGTTACCTGTTGTCCAATCTGAAAACACTGCCTTCAGGGTATTAAGACACACTGGAACTGTCATTCATATCTGGTGAGAACATGAAATGGTTCATTTTCAAATGCAGTATGGCAGCTTCTTATGGAATTAATCACACCTCTACTGCATGATGCAGCCATCCCATTTCTAAGTATTTACATACAACTTTAAAAAATTTAAAGGAAGCCGTGCTCGGTGGCTCAGCCTGTAATCCCGTGCCTTTGGGAGGCTGAGTTGAGTGGATTGCCTGAGCCCACGGGTTCGAGACCCGCCTGGGCAGGCGAGACCTCATCTCTACAATAAATCAAAAATTTGCCAGGCGTGGTAGCGCGCGCCTGTAATTCTGGCTACTTGAAAGGCTGAGGAGGAAGTAATGCCGGAGCCCAGCAGGTCGAGACTGCGGTGGCTGGGAGCGGCCACTGCACTCCAGTCTAGGCGACAGAGTGAGACTCCAACTCAAAAACATAAAAATAAAAAAATAATAATAAATAAATTAATAAAAAATTTAAAGGAATCTACCATGGCAGACCAGTGGTTGCTTGGAAATGGGGATTCAGGGAGCGGCAGGAGGGAGGAATTACAGAAGGCTGGGAGGAACATTTTGAGAGTGATGGTTATGTTCACTATCTTGATTATGGTGATGATTTCCCAGGTTCATTTACAAGTCAAAACTTGCCAAATTGTTCACTTTCTATG
>NW_007253163.1:3640-5752 GCF_000164805.1 Carlito syrichta
CTCCATGGTAATGTGGCTATATTAAGTCTCTGTGGAAATGGGAATCATTCCACTTGCTGCCTACAAATTTCTCTTCCGCTACTTGAAGACTGTCATCTTCTTGACTACGACCAGGGAACTTTGCCATCCACCTCTTTTTCCCAGTGTCCACACAGGCTACCGCGTGGTTCTGTTGTCCAAGCTGAAAACACTGCCTTCAGGGTGTTAAGACACACTGGAACTGTCATTCATATCTGTTGAGAACATGAAATGGTCCATTTTCAAATGCAGTATGGCAGTTTCTTATGGAATTAATCACACCTCTACTGCATGATGCAGCCATCCCACTTCTAAGTATTTACATACAACTTTTAAAAATTTAAAGGAATCTACCATGGCAGACCAGTGGTTGCTTGGGAATGGGAATTCAGGGAGCCGCAGGAGGGAGGGATTGCAGAGGGCTGGGAGGAACATTTTGAGAGTGATGGATATGTTCACTATCTTGATTATGGTGATGATTTCCCAGGTTTATTTACATGTCAATACTTGCCAAATTGTACACTTTCTATGGTGGAAACGATACGGAAATTGTGGAATGTTCATGGAATGGAGCATCGCAGAATGACCATGAATTCTTACTGTAAGAGTGATACTGTAATGAATCTGTCTAACTGCTGTTTATTATTTTTATCTTTGGAATTGTGGAAAAGAAGAGACCTTTATAATACTTTCAAGTGGGATTGCATTTGATTAATCCTCCAAGTTACTGTTTCCCCTCTTAATGCTTATGAAAAGAAATAATGCATTTTTCAAATTAGTCAACAGGGAAGGAATCTCTTGCCATGAATCATCACTGAAAACAGAAATTGTTTCAGGCGTTGGCCACATTTGTGGTCTGTGAACATTGAACGTCAATAAATAGAAGAGTTCCAGTTCACAGATGATTTTCTGACTCCCAATTAACTTCATCCAGAAATTTCTGGACAGAGATTTAGTTTCCTGTATGGAGCTTGGGCAAGCAGTGACTTCATATTTAGACTTCATGGCCTTGAAGCAGCTCTCTGCTAGCTAGGCATCTCTATGCACTCCGCAAAATAAAGAGGAGAGAAGGAAACCGGGCTTTTAAAAATGAGAGGGCATAAATGCAAAGTGGCATCAGCTCTTTAGGCATTCTTGTCCTGCGGATAGTGCTGGCCACTGAAAACAGCTTTAAACTCATCAGTATTGATGTGCTTAGCCACTGGAACAAATCAACATGTGGAAACTATACATTTATTTTCACTTTCCCTTGTCATTTCTGCACTCCGGCCAACTCACTCATCCAACAGAATAGGCTCTGTAGCATGACTTTCATTTCCATTATAACTATTGCAAGGAAATAGGGGACATACTCGCTACCTGATCCCTGAGATATTTGTGATCGTTAATTTTAGGTGTCCACCTGACTGGACTAAGGAATACCTAGCGTGATGGTAAATCACTGTTTCTGGGGACGTCCTTGAGGGTGTGTCCAGAAGAGATTACCTCGTGAATCAGTGGACTGAATGGGGAAGATCAGCCTGGATAGAACAAAACTTGGAGAAAAGACGAATGCATTTCTTTTTCTTTCTCCTGAAGATGGGGCACACTTCTCATGACACGGGGCATCAGAACTCCAGGCTCTCCGGACTTTGGGCTCCAGGACTTACCTCAGCGGTCCCCAGCTTCTTAGGCCTTCTATCTCAGATTGAGAGTTACACCCCCCCCCACTTCCTTCATGCTGAGGCTTTCAAAGTTGGACCCAGCCATGTCACTAGCATCCCAGTGTCTCGGTCTTCTACCTGGCCTGTCGTGGGACTTGTCAGCCTCCACGACTGCATGAGCCAGTCTCCTAATAGATCTCTACTCATGTATCTATACTGGCATACTTCAGAGTTAGGGCAAGTTTGGTTCCAGACCAGTGTAAAAAAGCAAATATTACAATACTTCGAGTCACATGAATTTTTTGGTTTCCTAGTGCATATAAAAGTTATGTTTACATTAACTGTGCAATAACATTATGTCTAAAAAAACAAATATTGCTAAAAAAATGCTGATGTTCTTCTGAGCCTCCCATAAGTTGGAATCTTTTAGTTGTAGTTGATGGAGAGTCTT
>NW_007253164.1:0-1399 GCF_000164805.1 Carlito syrichta
CTCTCTCCTGGGGGCTGCAGTTCCCATTGTCGGCAGACTGCTCTTCACACAGAGCTCAGCTGTGGCCACAGCTCAAACATCACAGTGGTCTGGGCAACTCCTGCAGCCATGGACACCACCGCCATGGCCACCACCGTGGCCATCACCCCACCTGTGCCTCAGGCAACCCACAACTTCAGACTGTGAAGCTCCCGCAAGCAAGATCTACTGACATCGCCGCTGCTACCACTACCACGGTCATGTCCCACCTTTCAACTGGAGACAGGCTCATGGAACTCCTCCCATGTACCGTGAGGTGACTGCCACCACCACGGCTCCCATCACTAGCTCATTCCCCTCCTGGGTGAGCAGCTACAGATAAAGATCAATTGGAGTGGTGAAATAGGACTACCTGATGGCAATTCAAGGAAACAACACTGAAATGGGAAAAGCAGAAGCTTGATAAATAGACACAGGCCAGATATGAGTGGTGAACTGGGCAGGGAGATAAGACCTGAACTACCCTTCACAGTAGGCCGGGGCAACTGACCCCAACTGTGAACAAATCTATCAGCCTGCCAAGACAGCTAGAAATCAGACCTGAAAGGACATTGGGCTTAAACAAAAAGTCTCAGAGTGTGCTTGACTGGTTCTGTTAGCTTACTGACTTATATTCCTTTTGTTTAGAAAAGAAGCTTAAAAATACAGAACAAAACCTTCAAGAGATAAATGATTACTTCAACAGAAAAAAACCTATGAGTAATTGGACTTCCTGAAGCAGAGAGAGAAACAGAGGACACAATGAAACAAACATATCATGAAATCATTCAAGAAAACTTCCCTCAACTCATCAGTGATGCAAACATTCAAACACAACAGATTCAGAGAACCCCTGCAAGACAAATAATGAGAAGACCAACTCCCAGACACATAATAATTCACCTAAACAAACTAGGTATAAAAGAATAAATCCTAAAGGCAGCAAGAGAAAAAGGTCAGACTACCTACCATGAAAGACCATCGGTGGCTCAGCCTGTAATCCTGTGCCTTTGGGAGGCTGAGGTGAGTGAATTGCCTGAGGCTGCGGGTTCAAGACTCACCTGGGCAACTTGGCAAGATCTCATCTCTACAATAAATCAAAAAATTAGCCAGATATGGTAGTGCACACCAGTAGTTCCAGCTACTTGGAAGGCTGAGGCAGAAGGATCGCTGGAGCCCAGCAGGTCAAGGCCACGGTGGCTGGGAGCAACCACTTCACTCCAGTCTGGGCGACAGAGTGAGACTTCAACTCAAAAAAAAAAAAAGAATACCAGCAGATTTATGTACAGAAACACTCCAGGCTAGGAGAGCTTGGAGACCTATCTTCAAAGTTCTAAAAGATAAACAATTTCAACCAAGAATAACTTACCCAGCCAAGCTA
>NW_007253164.1:1419-3897 GCF_000164805.1 Carlito syrichta
ACAAAGTAGGTATAAAAGAAAAAATCCTAAAGGCAGCAAGAGAAAAAGGTCAGACTACCTACCAGGGAAGACCAATTAGAATAGCAGTCGATTTATCTACAGAAACCCTACAGGCTAAAAGAGCTTGGAGCCCTAAGTTCTAAAAGATAAACAATTTCAATGGAGAATAACCTACCCAGCCAAGCTAAGCTTCATCAGTGAGGGAGAACTGAAATCTTTCCCAGATATCCAATCCCTAAAAACCTATGCTGCCACCAGACCACCTCTACAAGAAACACTTAAGAAAGTATTGAACACAGAAGAAAAGTAAAAAAGAACAATAACGTTCTTCACAAGAGTACAGGCAAGAGATTAAAAACACATATGATCCAACTCTAAAACCAAAAGAGAGACAATACACAAACAGGAACAACAACAACAACTCTGTAAGAACATTATGATAGGGATCAACTCTCACATTTCAATAACTAGTTTGAATATGAATGAACTAAATGCACCACTGAAAAGACATAGAATGGCAAAATGGGTAAAATATCACCAGGCAACAATCTGTTGCCTTCAAGAGACTCACCTCACTAGAAAAGGACATTCACAGACTCAAAGTAAGAGGATGGGAAACAAATTTTCAGGTGAATGGAACAAAAAAGAATGGAGGAGTTGCAATATTAATCTCAGACAAAATACCCTTTAAGCTATCAAAAATTTAAAAAGATACAGAAGGTCATTACATAATGATAAAAGGTTCACTCCATCAACAAGAAATATCAATCCTAAACATATATGCACCCAACATAGGAGTGCCAACATTCAAAAAGCAGCTTCTAGGTAAACTAAAAAAAAGATATCGACTCCAACACCGTCATAGCTGGGGACTTCAATACCTCACTCACAACACTAGATAGATCATCAGGACAAAAAATCAGCAACAAGATCCAGAACCTCAATGTGACTCTTGACCAAAATGACTAATTAATACCCACAGAACACTCCATCCAACGACCACAGACTATACATTCTATTCATCATCGCATGGAACGTACTCTAAGATTGACCAAATACTTGGCAATAAATCAAGCATAAGCAAATTTAAAAAGAACGAAATTTTGCCATGCACCTTCTTGGACCACAGTGGAATAAAAATAGACATGAACACCAACAAGGATCCCCCAAACCCACAAAGACATGAACACTAAACAGCATGATGCTAGAAAACTCCTGGGTCAATGATGAAATCAAAACAGAGATTAAAAGACACCTGGAAACTAATGAAAATGAAGAACATCTTTCCAAAATCTCTGGGATGCTATGAAAGCCATATTAAGAGGGGAATTCATATCTCTACAAATGCACATTAAGAAAATGGAAGGATCACAAATTAACAGGCTAACAAGTCACCTAAAGAAGCTGGAAAAGCAAGACCACCAAAATCCTAACCTCAGCCAAAGAATCTAGATCTCCAAAATAAAGGCCCAAATCCGGGAAATAGAAGACAAAAAGGTAATACAAAAAATCAATGAAACAAAAAGCTGGTTCTTTGAAAGGTTAAACAAGATCAATGGTCCCCTAGCTAGACTGATGAAGAAAAAAGAAAAAAAGCCCAAATAAAGAAAATCAGAAACACAAAGGATGAAGTCACATCTGACCCTGAAGAAATACAAAAATCATTAGAGACTACTATGTATACTTAAATGGAAACGAACTTGAAAACCTTAAGGAAATGGAGGACTTCCTGACATCACACAACCTGCCTAGGTTGAAACAAGAAGAAATTGAGACCCTAAATAGACCAATAACAATCAAGGAAATTGACTACATAATAAGAAAACTACGTACAAAAAAAAGCCCTGGACCAGATGGCTTTCCAGCAGAATTTTATAAGATATCCAAGGAGGAGCTGATACCAATCCTACTGAAAGTATTCCAGGCAATTAAGAAAGATGGAACTCTCCTCAAATCATTTTATGAAGCTAACATCACATTGATACCCAAGCCAGGTAAAGACTCAACAAAGAAAGAGAACTAAAGGCCAATATCTTTGATGAACATAGATGCTAAAATTCTCAACAAGATCCTAGCAAACCAGATTCAACAACACATCAAAAATCATCCTCCACAACCAAGTATGCTTCAATCCCAGGATGCAAGGCTAGTTCAACATTCACAAGAAAATAAATGGAATTAAATACATCAACAGAAGTCAGAACAAAAACCACATTATTATATCATTATGCAAAATAAGGTTTTGAGAAAATCCAGCACCCCTTCCTGATGGAGTATACCTCAAAATAGTAAAAACCATCTACGAGAAACCTACAGCTAGCATACTCCTAAACAGACAAAAATTGGGATCATTTCCCCTGAAAACTGGAACAAGACAAGGATGCCCACTCTCTCCCTTCCTGTTCAATAAAGTATTGGAAGTCCTGACTAGAGCAATCAGAGAAGAGAAGGCAATCAGGAGTATTCAAATAGGAAAAG
>NW_007253164.1:3917-5037 GCF_000164805.1 Carlito syrichta
CTTTGATGAACATAGATGCTAAAATTTTCAACAAGATCCTAGCAAACCGGATTCAACAATGCATCTCAAAAATCATCCATCATGACCAAGTAGGCATCATCCCTGGGATGCAAGTCTGGTTCAACATTTGCAAAACCATAAATGTAATTAAAAACATCAACAAATGTCAAAACAAAAACCACATGATTATATCATTAGATGCAGAAAAAGCTTTTGATAAAATCCAGCACCCTTCTTGATAAAAACCCTCAAACATCTAGGCATACGGGGAACATGCCTCAAAATAGTAAAAGCCATCTATGAGAAACCCACAGCCAGCATACTCCTAAACGAACAAAAATTGGAACCATTCCCTGAAAACTGGAACAAGACAAGGCTGCCCACTCTCATCCTTCCTGTTCAGTATAGTATTGGAAGTCCTGGATAGAGCAATCAGAGAAGAGAAGGCAATCAGGGGTATCCAAATAGAAAAAGAGGAAGTCAAGTTATCTCTCTTTGTAGATGAGATGATCATGTACCTTGAAAACCCAAGAGAATCTGTCAAAAACCTCCTTACACTGATAAAGGACTTTGGCAAAGTCTCAGGATATAAAATAAATGTGCAAAAGACAATCGCATTTCTTTACACCAATAATAAACAAACAGAAACCTAAATAAAAAGCACAATTCCATTCACAATAGCCACCAAAAAAATGAAATACCTTGGCATCTTCCTAGCCAGAAACATGAAAGACCTTTACAATGAAAACTACAAAACACCGCTGAAAGAAATCAAAGATGACACAAACAAGTGGAAAAATATCCCATGCTCATGGATTGGAAGAATCAACATTGTGAAGATGTCCATCTTACCTAAGGCAATCTACAGATTTAATGCAATACCTATCAAATTACCAGCAACATTCTTCTCAGACCTAGAAAAAACAGCACAGGAATTCATATGGAAACACAAACGACCAAGAATAGCCAGAACAATCCTCATCAAAAAAAACAAAGCAGGTGGTATCACATTACGAGACTTCAAACTTTATTATAAAGTGACAATAATCAAAACAGCTTGGTATTGGTACAGGAACAGGCATATAGACCAATGGAATAGAATTGAGATTTCAGAAGCAAA
>NW_007253165.1:0-12896 GCF_000164805.1 Carlito syrichta
ACTCAAAAAAAAAAAAGATTAACGTAAAATCAAGTATACAGCTGTTGAGACTATCTCTGGGAATGGCAGGGGGTATATACCACTTTGTTTTTTTTGTTTTTTTTTTGTTTTTGAGTCGGAGTCTCACTCTGTCGCCCAGACTGGAGTGCAGCGGCCGCTCCCGGCCACCGCAGCCTCGACCTGCTGGGCTCCGCGATCCTTCTGCCTCAGCCTTCCGAGTAGCCGGAATTACAGGCTCGCGCTACCACGCCCGGCTGATTTTTTGATTTATTGTAGAGATGAGTTCTCGCTGCCCAGGCAGGTCTCGAACCCGTGGGCTCAGGCAATCCACTCACCTCAGCCTCCCAAAGGCACGGGATTACAGGCTGAGCCACCGAGCCCGGCTACTACTTTGTTTTATTAAAGATTTAAAGGAACGTTGTGACCTGACCAAGGCTAAAGAAGATTCCCAACCTCCTTGGACCCTCACTGGTGCCCAGATGTCTGTGGCCATCAGTTACCTCTTGATCCCATAACAACCTGGTCATACAAAACATTAAGTTTTCCATTTGAGATATTTTTTCAGGCTCTATGTATCAATAAAACTACTGAGGTCAGCTGGTGTGAAGGACCCCCATAAGAAGCTGACTCACCAAAGAATACAGTTTCCATATCCTGATGATTTCGTCCTTCCTACTCCAACCAATGACCCCAATTTTTCAGCCCCTCACCCTCTACAATCCCCTTGAAAACTCCAGTCCATGATTCTCTGTGGAGATGGTATTTGAGACTTTAAATACCATCTTCTCAGGTAGTCAGCTCTTAAATAAACCTGTCTTTCCTTTCACTATTTTTTTTTATTTTATTTTAAGTCAGGGTCTCATTCTTTCATCCAGGCTGGGATGCAGTGGCATGATCATGGCTCACTACAACCTTGACCTTCTGAACTCAGGCAATCCTTCCACCTCAGTCTCACCAGAACCCAGGCCCACTGGTATGGACCACCACACAGGCTAGTGTTGTTATTTTTTGTAGAGACAAGGTCTATGTCGCCCAGGTTGGCCCTGAACTCCTGGGCTCAAGCAATCCTCCTGCCTTTGCCTCCAAAAGTGCTGGGATTACAGGCATGAGCCACCACACCTGGCCTCCTTTCACCAATTTTTGTCTCCCAAGTTTGGCTTTAAACATTGAGCATCTGGACTTGGGTCCGATTACAAAAGCAGTAGCCAGAGTGTATGCATATTTGTTCCAGTTTCCCAAGCCCCAGTTCCAACAGGGAAACATGGAGAGTCAGATGCCACCAGTTTACATAGTAGGTTGCTTTACAAGAGAAAAACCCAGGTCCACAGATGCAGCACTGTTTGAGCAAGCAGCAAATATAGTGAGATGCCAGCAAGTCAGTCCCCTTCACCTGGGGAATGAGCAGTAGTTATGCTTCAATCACCCTGATGTATTTAGTTACTTATGTGATGAGATACAACTACTACCGAGGATCAGAAGATGACTAGCCTTGCAGTTCAGCATCCTCAACAAGAACATGCAGGGATGCTCAGGGCCTGTAGTGAACTACCCCTCCCCACAGTGTGCACTTGGTGATGTTTGTTTGAAGGGTATTGAGAGAAGTGAAGTTTCCACCAAGATTCAGCTGAGACCCTTGCTACTGCAAACTAGGACCCTCAACTCTGCAGTATGGATATATGGAATCTTGGGTCTCCTCCTCATTGAGACCTCCAGGCCCACAGCGTGGAGGTAATTTTAAGCACATCTGAACTCCAGTATTTTGTTGAAGTTCTTCACATTAGATTTTATTTTGTTTCCCTAGGAATAAGGTCCCTAGGGATCCTTCCATTATCTGAGATTGTACTGTTCCTTAATGAAATAGTTTTCTAGCCTTCTAACATTTTTTCCCATGGTATCTCTGATTGTTTTGTCAAGTACAGGAAGAGTCTAGGCAGAGGTCCTTGTGCTAGCCCGGCGACCTGAGAAATTCAAAATTGTCCTTAGACCAGTGCCTTTGTCTAGTCTCCATTAAACATTATACAACGAGCTGGGCTCGGTGGCTCAGCCTGTAATCCCACGCCTTTGGGAGGCTGAGGTGAGTGGATTGCCTGAGCCCACAGGTTCGAGACCCGCCTGGGCAGCGAGACCTCATCTCTACAGTAAATCAAAATATCAGCTGGGCGTGGTAGCGCATGCCTGTAATTCCGGCTACTCGGAAGGCTGAGGTGGAAGGATCGCCGGAGCCCAGCGGGTCGAGGCTGCGGTGGCCGGGAGTGGCCACTGCACTCCAGTCTGGACGACAGAGTGAGACTCCCACTCAAAATAAATAAATAAATAAATAAATAAAAATTATGCAACGATATCCTCCTTAGTCTTGTCTTTCTATGCCTTTTTTTGTATAATTTTACATGCTTAGAATCAGGAAGTTTATCCACCCTATGTTTGGTGACATTAGCCTTTGGCCCATATCTAAAGACAAGTACCAGTTTTAGGAAAGAAAGTTTTCTCAATTGAAACCTACCTCTTCCTTGCCTAAAACCTACTTTCCTTAATAATAATGTAAACTTGTATGCTTATTTCTCTAACTGATACAATTTTACAAAGGGAAATTTGGGATTACAGTAGCTACTTTTGACAAGAACAAGATTGTTCATAAAAGAAGTGCTTTAGAACACTTTACTATAATAACACACTTTCATGTGTGTACATATTAAAATGAGTATTTCTGTATCTAAATTTTATCTTTTCACTTTTTTAGAGAAAGCATAATTAGTTTTTTAAGGTGGTAATTTTATATTTGTCTGGAGCTAACTCTCATTTTGTTCTGTTTCTCTGTTTTACTCATCTCTTAGAAAATTCTAAATATTAACTGATCAAAAAATAAACAAAAACATTCAGTCATTGTGTGCTCACTCCAAAAATTACTAGTCTAGACAGTCATATAAAAGCAAAAAAAAAAAAGTCATCAAACTCTTTGAGTTTATTTTGTGAATCCTGAAAAGTGTGCTGAGTAGCCCTTGTTATCATACTTACAATGCAAAGAAGATAAGGCCTTAGTTCTGGGGTAAAAGAAAAACTTTTGGCATAAATCAGAATCTTTAAATTTTAATTCCACATAAAAGTAATGTCAGTATAATGTTTCGCTTTGAACAGGACAATTGATAAATAGCTCATGATTTAAACTTCCTTGGCCAGGTGTAGTGGCTCACTCCTGTAATTCCAACACTTTGGGAAGCCAAGGCAGGAGGATTGCTTGAGCCCAGGAGTTCGAGACCAGCCTAGCCACCATAGCGAGACTTTGTCTCTACAAAAACAAAAAATTAGCCAGGCATGGTAGAGTGCACCAGTGGTCCCAGCTACTCAGGAGGTTTAGGTGGAAAAAAGAATTGCCTGAGCCCAGGAGGTTGCAGCTGCAGTCAGCCATGAGTGCCACTGCACTCTAACGTGAGTGAAAGTGAAACCTTGACTCAAAAAAAAAATAAAAATAAAAACTTCCTAAATTTCCTATGTTGGTTTTAGAAGTTAAATAAATTACTATCGCTTCTATAACATGTTTAAGTTTACATATATGAATGTATATCTATATATGTGCATACATATATAAATAAAATACATGTAATTGTAGTCAATGAAATGATAAAAACAGATACTTTTTAAAGAATTTTATAAAATCCTTATAGTGCTACAAATAATAAGGATTTCATGTGTTAGCTAAAGCTGTAAATTCCTAATCCTTAACTATCTTTAAGACATTAAACAAGTGATTAAGTTAATTAATAAGTCATTGTTCGATGCCGGAACAATTTCTAAGTAAAAGACATATGTTCTGTTACACATGTAAGGAAGTTAAAAGTCACCATTCTGTCCTAACATCACATAAAAAGGTGAACATAATGAAAAACTAACAACTCTTCTTGGATCCATAAAAGAGGTGAAGACATAGGGTAAACACCATCTCCAAGATGGAGAGACAAGCGGGCAAAGCAGGGAGTCACAGCTCATGCAAGCAGAGACTCAGTGGAAATGGTTGCAGGAACCAGTGCCAGGATAAGAAAAATCAAAACTGTAATGAATGAATTGCTGGAAGTGCAGTGGAGACAAATCTAAGAATTAAAAATTTCAGGGGCCGGGCTCGGTGGTTCAGCCTGTCATCCCGCGCCTCTGGGAGGCTGAGGTGAGCGGATGGCCTGAGCCCGCGGCTTCGAGACCCGCCTGGGCAGCGAGACCTCATCTCTACAATAAATCAAAAAACCAGCCGGGCACGGTAGCGCTGTTGGACCCCCAAGCCCTAAATCCGAGAGACCACCAAAGAGCCAGCTCTGATGCAAATCACACGAGGGTCTTTATTCAGGCTCGAGTCTGGGCTCACGTCTATAAACGGCGCAGCGGTACGGGAACGAGAGCCCTGACGCAGTGCAGCAAGCCGCTTATATACACAGTTACAAGGGCGGGGAAAGAACTTTAAACTTGTTCGCACATGATTGGATAGAATTGCATAAGCACGGTGACAGAGATACTGATTGGTTGGTTTGCGATGGATTTTCGCAGGCGGGCTGGGCTGCCGGTGCTTGACTACTAACGGCTACACGGGGCAGAGTGGAGTTAGTTAAACCATCTGGAATGTTAGATAAGCTGCGGTCTACACAGTCCCTGTGACTGTGCGTAAATCAGCTTGGGCATACAGGCGGGTTTGAAATAACACAGAGCCCACCAGAAGAGTGGCTTGCCCACCATCATTTAAACAGAGGAATGTCTGGAAAGGGCTTATCGCTCAACATTCACATACTGCAAACATTTTGTAACTTTACAGCCCAAGTCACGACCAGGCACCTGGCGCAGTTACTACCCGGCACCCGACATATGCCTGGTCCTGTGGGGTCTGAGGTAGGGGTTTATAAAATACAGCAAACGTGAGGTAGGGGTTTATAAAATACAGGGAACGTTTCTTTCATAGCAAGTATAGTTCTTTTGAGTCTTTCAAGTGCACGCCTGTAATTCCGGCTACTCGGAAGGCCGAGGCGGAAGGATCGCCGGAGCCCAGCAGGTCGAGGCTGCCGTGGCGGGGAGCGGCCACTGCACTCCAGGCTGGGCGACAGAGTGAGACTCCAACTCAAAAAAAAACCCAAAAAACCAATCAGGCTGCCGGAACTACAGGCGCGCGCTACCACGCCCGGCTGATTTTTTTTGATTTATTGTAGAGATGAGGTCTCACCAAGTTGCCCAGGCGGGTCTCGAACCCGCGGGCTCAGGCAATCCACTCACCTCGGCCTCCCAAAGTGCTGGGATTATAGGCTGAGCCACCGAGCCCGGCCCTGATTGGTTTTTTTAAGGTGGTAATTTTATATTTGTCTGAAACCAACTCTCTCATTTTGTTCTATTTCTCTCTGTTTTACTCATCTCCTATAGTTCTATACACATAGAACTATAAAGGCCTATTTACAACAGCTCCTTTCACCTCATATATCATGTCTGGCTATCAAGAAAAAAATTATAAGGCATATTAAAAGGCAAAAAAGAGAATTTGGAGAGACAGAAACATCATAGCAGGAATGTTGGAATTATCAGACCATAAATTTAAAACAATAATTAAATGCTAAGGGCCTTAATGGATAAAGTAGCCAGCATGCAAAAACAGATGGGCAATGTAAGCAGAGAAATGAATATTCCAAGAATGAACAAAAAAGAAATGCTCAAGATCAAAAATATTGTAAGAGAAATAAAGAATGCCTTTGGTGGAGTGCGGTGGCTTACGCCTGTAATCCCAGCACTTTGGGAATCAGAGACAGGATGATTGCTTGAGCCCCGGAGTTCAAGACCAGCCTAAGCAACATAGCAGACCTCGTCTCTACAAAAAATTTAAAAATTATCCAGGTGTGGTGGTTTGCACACTTGTAGTCCTAGCTACTAGGGAGGCTGAGGCTGAAGGATTGCCTGAGCCCCAGGAGGTCAGGACTGTGGTGAGCTGTGATCCTGCCACTGCACTCCAGTCTGGGCAGCAGAATGAAATCCCAACTTGAAATAATAATAATAAAAAAACATTGAAAAATAAACAAAAAAGTCGGGTGTAATGACTCACTCCTGTAATCCCAGCATTTTGGTAGGCCTCTGCTAATGGATTGCTTGAGTCCTGGGCAACATAGCGAAACCTCCTCTATACAATAAATAAATGAATAAATAAGGTGAGTGTGGTGGCACGCATGCCTGTAGTCCCAACTACTTGGGATGCTGGGGCAGAAGGGTCACCTGAGCCCAGGAGGTCCAGCCTTGGTGACAGAGTGAGATCCCCAACTCAAAAAGAGAAAGAAAAAACCCTTAAAAGCAGTGTTAAAAGAAAAATCTAAGATAAATTAAATTTAACAGTCTAATTGAGCAAAAAGTGATTTGGGAATCAATCAGCCTTCCAAACCACATAGGCTCAGATAGACTACAGTGCGATTTTCAAAAGCAGAGGTTCGTAGCCCCTGCAGTTTTGCCAATACTTCCAGTTTATTTCTTACTTAATCAGACATAAGAGGCCTCCAACTGGATCCAAGCCACTTAATTTTCAAACCTAATCTGATCTTGGATTCATTCCATTTTCTGTCATGACTTCAAAATCCAGTTTGGATCAGAAATTTGCTCACACAAACTCCTGTAGCTCAAAACACAAATTCATGGAGCTGTCTAACTTGAGAGAGCCCAATGATCCCTAGCTGCTCTGAGAAAACCATGAATACAATGGTCCCAGTAGGAATACAATGGTTCCAATAGTTGCCTCGCTTGGTCACTCAGGGCTCATGGAAAGTACTAGAAGTTCTACTTCAAATCCAACTTCTGACACCATCTATTAAAAGAAAAATCGAAGACAAATTAAATTTAACAGAGTCTAATTGGGCAAAAAATGATATGTGAATTGGACAACCTTGCAAATTAAAATAGGCTCAGAGAGACTGGTGCAACCACATAGTGGAAGATTTTTGGATAGAAAAAGGAAAGTAACATAGAGCAAATGGAAGTGAAGTACAGAAATAGTCAGATTAATTATAGCTACACATTGTCCTTTGAACACAGTTTAAATAGTTGACCAACTTGATTGGCCAAAACTCAGTTTGAAACAATAATAACCGAGAATTTCCTCAAATTAAAGTCAAATACCAAGTTACCTATCCAGGAAGCTCAGAGAGCACCTGACAGAATTAGTACCAAAACCTACACCTAAGCATATTGCTTTTAAACTACAGAAAATCAAAGCTAATAATAATAATAATAATAAAAACTCCTTAAAGAAGACAGAGGAAATAAAACTAAGCCACGGAGGAATAAAGATAAGAATTTTTATCCGACTTTTTAGAAACAACGCTTGTTGAAGAAAGTAGAGTAAAATATTTAAAATGCTGAGACAAAAAACGAAACAAAACAAAACAAAACACTCACCAACCCAGGATTCCTAGCAAAACTATCCTTCAAAAATGAAGGACAGGTTGAGTATGGTGGCGTATCCCCTGTAATCCCAGCACTTAGGAAGTCCAAGGTGAAGGATTGCTTGAGCCCAGGAGTTCAAGATCAATCTGGGCAACATAGAAAGACCTTGTCTCTACAAAAAAATAAAAAATTAGTCAAGCTTAGTGGCTCACACCTGTAGTCCCAGCTACTCAGAAGACTGAGGCAGATGGATTCCCTGAGCCAGAGAAGTTGAGACTGCAGTGAGCCAGGTGAACCATGATCGTGACACTGTACTCCAACCTGGATGACAAAGTGAGACTCTGACAAAAGAAAAAATAAACAAATAAATAAAAAAGAAGGAGAAATAAAAATGTTCTCAGACAAATGAAAAGTGAGGAAATTTGGTACCAGTAGATCTGCCTTAATAGAAATGTGAAAAGAAATTCTTTAGAGATAAGGAAAGTAACATAGGTGAGAAACTCAGTTCTTTATCAACAAACAAACAAAAAGAATATATTTGACTATGCATGCTTATGCATATGTGTACGCTTATATTCTTATATATGCTTATATTAAAGTGAAATGAATGACAAATTATACAAGGAACAAGAGGAAGGTATTAAGATTTGTTTTGTTGTTAAAAGGTACTCATACTATCTGTGCATATAGCATTATTTGAAAGTGGATTGAATTGCTTGTAAATGTATATTGCAAACTCTAGGGTAAGGGATAAAAAAAGTAAAAAAAAAGTAGTGTAGCTAATATGAAAATGCTCAATTAAAATCAAAGAAGGCAGAAAAAGGTGTCAGACATAAATAGGAACAAAGAACTAGGGCAACAAACAAAAAGTAACAAATTTGGTAGCTATTAATCCAACTATATCATTAATCACTTTGAACATCAGTGGTCTAAATGCACCAATTAAGAGACCAAGGTCAAGAGAACTGTACAAAATATGAGACCTAATTTTATGTTGTCTATAAGAAACTCACTTTAAATATAAAGACATATATATAGTAAAGTATATATATTAAAAGTAAATGAATGGAGAAAATACAGCACACTAATGTAATCAAAAGAAAGCAGAAGTAGGTATATTAATTTCAGACACAGAAGACTTCAAAGCAAGGGAACTATGAGGAATAAAGAAGAGCATTACATAATGATAAAGGGGTCAATTCTCCAAGAAGACATAACACTCTTTAACGTGTGTGTGCCTGACAACAGTCAAATTATACAGTTTTTAAACTGATAGAATTACAAGGAGAAACAGATGAATACACAGTTATATTTGGAGACTTCAACACCCTAGATCAGAGATGAACAGCTCCAGTAGGCAGAAAATCAATAAGGATATAGTGAAACTCAACACCACCACCAGTCATCTGTATACAGGTGACATCTGCAGACTACTTTATTCAACAACAGCAAAATTAACATTCTTCTTAAACATACATGGAACATTCATCAAGATAGACCACATTATGGTCATAAAACACACCTTTAAAAGAATGGAAATCATATAATGTTTGCTCTCAGACCACAATGGAATTAAACTAAAAATCAGTAACACAATGATAGCTGAAAAAAATCCTAAAATATGTGGAGATTAAACAACACACTTCTGAATAACATTTGAGTCAAAAATAAATCTCAAGATAAATTTTAAAATATTTTGAACTAAAAGAAAATGAAAACCCATAATAGCAAAAGCAGCCTGGGTGACAGAGTCAGATTCTGACTCAAAAAACAAAACAAAATAAAACAAAAGATCAAGATGGAGAATTGCTACACTACCTGATTTAAGACCTAATATCAAGCTACTCTAATCAAGAAATGTGTTATTGGCAAAAGAATGAACATGTAGATCATCAATGGAACAGATCAGAGAGCCCGGAAATGGACTCACATCAACATAGTCAACTGATCTTTAACAAATGGAGAAAAGATTTTTTTCCCCCCAACAAATGGTGCTATAACAACTGGACATCCACATATAAAAGAATGAATCTAGACCTCTCACAAAATTTAACTCAAAATGGTTCACAGTCCTAAATTTAAAACTATGAAACTCTTAGAAAGATAACATAGGAGAAAATCTAGATGACTTGGATTTGCTGATGACTTCTTAGAACATCAGAGGAATCATCCATGAAAGAAAGACTTGAAAGGCTCGACTTCAATAAATTCAAAAATTTCTTCTTTGTGATAGACACTTGAAGAGAATGAGAAGACAAGCCATAGACAGGGAGAAAATATTTGTAAAATACATATCCGATAAAGGACTGTTATCCAAAATATACAAAGACCTCTTAAAACTCAACAGTAAGGAAACAATCTGATTGAATGGACCAAAGACTTTAACAGACACCTCATCAAGATACACAGATAACAAATAAACATAAGAAAAAATGCTCCACATCATATGCCATTAGGTGAATGCAAATTGAAACAATGAGATATAACTACACATCTATTAGAATGACCACATTCCAGAACACTGACAACACCCAATGTTCATGAGGATGTGGAGCAACATAAACTCTCATTCATTGCTGCTGGGAAGGCAAAATGGTAGTCACTTTGGAAGAAAGTTTGGCAGTTTCCTACAAAGCTAAACATTCTCTTACTAAATGATCCAGCAATCTTGTACCATAATACTTACCCAAAGGAACCGAAAACTTATAGCCATACACAAACCTGGACACATATACTTATATTAGCTTTATTTATAGTCCAAATATATGCCAAAACTTAGAAGCAACCAATATGTCCTTCAGTAGGCTAGTGATAAATAAACTGTGGTACATCCAAGCAATGGAATATTATTCAGCACTGAAAAGAAATGAGCTTTCAAGTCATGAAAAAACATAGAGGAAATATAAGCACACATTAATAAGTGAAAGAAGCCAATTTGAGATACTGTACTGTATGATTCCAACTACTGTATGATTCCAGCTATATGATACTGTATGATTCCAACTATATGACTTTGTGAAAGCAAGAAGATACAGGACAGTAAAAGATCTGTGAAATCGATAACGAAAGCTTTTAGATGCTTTGCTATTATGTAAGAATGAAGCCATAATAAATTGATCTTAACCCCAATGCTTCATGATATTAAACACAATAGCAGAGATAAATTGGCAATAATGTGGAACCAACTTTAGTGGAGCAATTGTAGGGGGATTGCTGAGGGTGTTCCCAATGTGCATTCTATTAGCCAAGAATATAAACGAGGTGAGACTAAAGGTAGGACACCGACAGAGGCCAAGGCTTTAAGGCCCCTTTGAAAACTGCCAAATGTATTTTACATCAGTTATCTCAGGAATAATATGACTATATCCAGGTAGTTGTTTGCTTATTCTCTAGATGGACTGAAGCTGTTCCTTGCTGGAGAACTACAACTCCACACTCTTATTTTCTACAAACTTTAGGAAAAGCGAAGAGAATTAATGAAGTCCTAAAATTAAAATTATCAATGCTCTAAAAAAAAAAAAAAAAAACCCCTGAAATTTCATGGCCCTTCATATTGTCATTTGCTTTGATGGCAATAAATCCACCCTTTGCAGGATCCACTGATTATCTCTTCATAAATTAATAACCTTCTCCCCATCGATGTATTTTAAAACTTTACATCCAATCCTAGGTCTACCCATTACAGACTAATGTAAATAAATGTTTTATGAGACTTATGATACCCCCAGAATTATCACTTAAAGATTTCAGTCTTTTAACCATTAAAAACAATAAATTACCAATGACACATCATATTACTTGGAGTTTAAGAGTCATTAACCTAAAAATCAATTTATCCAAAAGAGAGACTGTTTGGTCATTATTTGAATATGAAATAAAATTAAATATCATTTGAAAGAACTATAGTATACTCTCCTAATCTATCATGAAACCTTGAATTCCTCAAATGCATCTATCCATTTATTACAACATTAGGTGACTCCATTTATTAACTCAATATTTGTTGGAGCCTCTATCCCATTCATGAATGCCATCCATTTATTAATATTATATACCAAATAATGTGTTAGACATTGGGATAGGAGGACACTAGGATATGAGGTATATGACCTTTTAATCTGGAAGAGAAGGCAGGCAAGTAAGCTCATAAGGGAAGTCAGGTAATATGGTATTTGATGCTCCAATACAGGTATGGAAAGAGAAATGTGGAGGACAGATAGAAGTAGTCAGTCCATTATAAGGTGTGTGTTTGGGGTGAGGTTCAGGAAAATATCACAGGACTGAGAACATTTATGGAACAGAAAAAATTTCACAAATTCAGTTGCAAAATGTTTATAGATAGTACAGAAAACAACAACAACAACACATACTTCTGTATCTGTAGCCCTCTAAGTTGCATGTAACAAAAGCAGACTTTTCTCAAAATAGGTCAAGGAATTTAGCTATATCAATTACAAAGTTGCCTTTTCCCCCTTTTTGATAGAGTAAAAAGAATTTTAAAAAATGGAAGCCGGGCTCGGTGGCTCAGCCTGTAATCCCGGGCCTTTGGGAGGCTGAAGTGAGTGAGGTGAGTGGATTGCCTGAGCCCACGGGTTTGAGACCCGCCTGGGCAGCGAGACCTCATCTCTACAATAAATCAAAAAATCAACCAGGCGTGGTAGCGCGTGCCTGTAGTTCCGGCTACTCGGAAGGCTGAGGCGGAAGGATCGCCGGAGCCCAGCAAGCCAGGCTGCGGTGGCCAGGAGCGGCCACTGCACTCCAGTCTGGGCAACCGAGTGAGACTCCAACTCAAAAAAAAAAAAAGAAAATGGAGCCCAAGGGATGTGTATACTGAATTTATTTCAACGTTCCCAGCATGGCAAGGACATAATTGAGCCTTCTGAGGGCCATTACAAAAATTGAGCTGTAGTCTGAAAGTGTCCTAATTCAGACACTTTGGAGTTTCGCCTGGAGTTACAAACGGAGTCGCTTTTGTGTAGCCCTTTGGGACTGGCGGGGAAGAGAGGGATCGGAATGGAAAAAGTCATTCCAGGAACAAAACGGGAAGATCCAACACTTACTTTATCTTGTTGATTGCTAGATGCTTTTACCTTATTCTCATATTAACCCCTATTTTTTCTATTAACAAGTTGACTTATGCTGGGAGAAGGCATGTAAACTGACCGAGGTCAAACGGCAACTAACAAAGAGCGACGCCCAGAACCGTTCTTTGCTGGACTAAGTCTTTTCCACGCAAAACCAACAACAAACAAACAAACAAACAAAAACAAACACAAAGAGACCGAAGTCCCAAACACCAAAGCCCCACCCTTCCACTGGGTCTTTTCCTGATCACTAAGACCTGGAGGCCGTTGGTCAGGCCGGGTCCGACCTAGATGGCAAGGTCATTTCAGCGCTCCGCAAAGTATTTGCCAAACCCCACCCTGGCCAAAGGAAGACCCCAAGAGCGCCCAGGGAAGCGCACGACCTGGCGCGCGCGCTCCGGCGGCAGAAGCACGGTCCCGCCGTGCAGGTGC
>NW_007253165.1:12916-18898 GCF_000164805.1 Carlito syrichta
CGGCGGCCGGGGGGGGGAAGATGGCGGACGTGCTCAGCGTCCTGCGACAGTACAACATCCAGAAGAAGGAGATCGTGGTGAAGGGAGACGAAGTGATCTTCGGGGAGTTCTCCTGGCCCAAGAACGTGAAGACCAACTATGTGGTTTGGGGGTAGGTCCGGCGCGGCTGGGGCCTGGGGCTGGCGGGGCAGAGTTGGCGCCCCCCGGCGACCTCCTTCCGAACCCCTCCCCCTCGTTTCCCTCGGGGCTGGGATCGGATGGGCGCTCTGGGAAAGTTTCTCTCCTGAGCAGAAGTTGCGCTTTGAGGGTGAGGAGAGGGGAGCCGGCGCCCCTCCTGGAGCGGTCCCTCCCACTCCGTCTTCGAGAAGCCGAGGGGAAGGTGCCACGGGAGTCCCTGACTTTCCCAGTTCGTTTGGGCCCCTGTGGGTCGAGTGCCCGGGGCGCGGGCAGGGCCGGGGCGCGAGTCCACCTGAACAGAGGTGCACAAAGGAGCTCGCCATCTGGCGCCGGCGACTTTCCTTTTTGTTCTTTATGACTCTTCTTTCTGTCTTCGAGGCTGCCACGGGTTGTAACTGTCCTCGCGGGCCCTGGCAGCTCCTGGTCTGTTTCTTCTCCATTCATTACCGGGGCGGGGGTATTTCCTCTGGAAGGGAAGACGGGAACCAGCGCTAGGAAGTCAGGACGCGGAAGAATTTGGTGAGTTTGGGAAGGTCGTCAAAATCTGTGTTAGAGGCGAAGGCAGAAGTTTCTCAGGGAGAAAGTTACTGTTGAGATGGTGAGCTTTGCCGATCTAA
This sequence comes from Carlito syrichta, assembly GCF_000164805.1. Lineage (NCBI taxonomy): Eukaryota > Metazoa > Chordata > Mammalia > Primates > Tarsiidae > Carlito > Carlito syrichta. Next base: position 13,711 of record NW_007253165.1, read on the forward strand.
GAAATTGATGTGTGTGATTTGGGGAAGTGTATCTTCAAGGAAAATGTTTTGGCATGTTGATGCTCGTGGGGTTTTCTGCGTTTAAGTCGTTCAGAAAAACTACTAGACACACTGGGGGTCTTTTTGGTGATGCCACTGCCATTGGTGCTTCGTTTGGATTTAGAATCTTGAATCAGAACCTTCTCATTTTGTTTGATTGAATGGAACGAGCTTTATGAAGAGTGGATGAAAAACTAGGGGAAATTCAGTGTGTCAGTTTTTCACCTTTTTATTTTCCCATGATTTAATTAGCTTTCTGAAATGTTGATTAAATGACATCATTCTGTTTCCTGTGTTTTATTCTTTCAGAGAATTTGCATCAGTAGAGTTAACTACATTTGGTTGTACTTTTAATCTTTTTTTTTTTTTTTTTTAATTTAAAAAGTGGTTAAGGAGTACCTAGGGTGTAGGGCAGTTCAGTGAGGAACAAAAAAAATTTTTTTTGTAGGAAAAAAATTCCCAAGACCCTACCTAGAAGGAGGTTAGTTTAATCAGAATAGAGGGGATGAAACAGACAACATGATCTGAAATGCTTTCTAGCTTTTAAAGAGAGCAATCACTTCTAGTTCGGAATATTTAGTAAAGAAATAAACTTTAACAAATGGGTAGGAATTCTCTGGGTGAAATGGTGGATTAAGTCTTCAGGATGAGTGAACTGTATGTATGCTTAAAGGTATTAGAACAGAAAAAGAACTGTGTTGACAGCAGTTCAGTAAAGCCATTGAAAAATGAATGCTTAGAACAGCAGATTTTAAACTTTTTCACCACATCTTAAGTTTAAATAAAAATCACACCTTATTTTTATTTTCTATATGTACGTGCGTGTGTGTGTAAATATGTACATGTATGTAAAACACTAATAAATACTTACTCTTATTGCCTGCAGAGTGTTTTGTTATTCTTCTCTTATATATTATAAGAAAAAATATGGTTGTTACCGTGTATTGGATTTCTTAGTACAGTAATTGGTAGTGCTGTGTAGGTTGAAATACCTTGATTGAAAGGAAAAGTGGAAATAGAGGCTAGAAAAGTAGGCTTAGGATTGATTACAGTGGGCTGTACTCAGATGAATTCAAATAATACATTGCCGTTTCTGGTTGAGGAGAATGTAGGAGATTGGACACTAGGTAATATTCATGTTTACATTAGAGAGCTGGCATGCTAGATAGACTACATTGATCGCGGGTGGAATTGCATATTGGTTTAGCATTATTGGTCAACTTTGAGGGATATCATAAGAATGATACCTCTGAAATTCAGTATTGTGATTACTGTAAGAATGTGATTACTGTAAGAATGTGGTTAAGGATCTTATATTCTTAAATAAGCAGTATCTTATTTAGCAAGAACCATAGGATAAATTTCTTGTACATTTAGCGTCAGTGATAGGTCTTCTCCTAAGCACTTTGATTGTTTTCTCTGGTGGGTCCTCTTCAGTCTGTTACTGGTTAGGTTTCTCTCTCTCTCTGTTGATAAAGCTCAGAGCCTCAATAAGGCCTGATTCTAAAAGATGTATATTACCTTAAATATGAATTTTGTGTGCTTTCCCTACTTCTTGCTTTTTGTCATTGTCTTTGTTTTTGTTCCTTTTGCCCTAATCACAGTCTACTTACAAGATTTTGGACTTTATTTGTATTTTGTCATGTATATTAAACCTATTGTTGGGTAGCAAAGTTGTATAGATAAGTGAATATATATATTTAAGCCCAAAGAGCTGAATTAGAATTATGAGTAAAAATCTTGTCTTACTTATTATAGGACTGGAAAGGAAGGCCAACCCAGAGAATACTACACATTGGATTCCATTTTATTTCTGCTTAATAATGTGCACCTTTCTCATCCTGTTTATGTCCGACGTGCAGCTGTAAGTAGAATGGATTTTAAAACTTTTTTAAAAACTTCGTAGTATTAGATATCATTTGGGGTGGATAACTTCCCTTATAGATTTCAAGTCAAAAGAATGAAAGTGTTTTTTTTTTTTTGAGTTGGAGTCTCACTCAGTCGCCCAGACTGGAGTGCAGTGGCTGCTTTCGGCCACCGCAGCCTCGACCTGCTGGGCTCTGGTTATCCTTCCGCCTCAGCCTTCCGAGTAGCCGGAATTACAGGCGCGCGCTACCACGCCAGGCTGATTTTTTGATTTATTGTAGAGACGAGGTCTCGCTGCCCAGGCAGGCCTCGAACCCGCGGGCTCAGGCAATCCACTCACCTCAGCCTCCCAAAGGCATGGGATTACAGGCTGAGCCACCGAGCCCGGCTGAAAGGTTTTTTAAAAAGTATTTGGAGGCTCAAAATTAGGCAGCTGTGTAACTTACACAAATTTTTAAACTGTGATTTTTTTTTTCTCATGTAAAATGTGGGTGGTGTTTATATCAATGGAAGTTTTAAAGGCATTTATCCAGCAGGACTTAGTGGCACCTGTCTGTTATTCCAGCTGCTCAGGAAGCTGAGTCAGGTGGATTGCTTGAGCCAAGGGTTCAAAATCAGCCTGGGCAACATAGCAAGACCATATCTCAAAAAAGAAAAGTAAAACAAACCAAAAAATTAAAGGCATTTATAGGGATGTTTTTAAAAATGCATAAGCCTATTTCAGAATTCTAGTTTAATTTCAAGAAAACATGTTTAGGTCATAAGGATCAAGATTAGCAGATGTCTTTTTAAAGTTATTTTTAATCAATTTAATACTGCTGCTTTTATACTCTTGATAAATTCATTTGCTTTTATTTTACCTGTTTTCTTAGTATTTGAAAATTATTACTCAGATGAAATCTTTGGAAACAATTTGTAAACAAGTGATTTCACAGAGATGAAGATCAGATTATTTATTTGCAGGGAAGCTGTATATTATAATTGATACATAAATGGGCTTCAGAGTTATTTGGATAGGATAGCTAGCAGTATAATATGACAACTTGCCATTGCCATAAGTGCCCAAATAAAATGCCCCAAAACTACGATATTTATATTTTTAAATGAACCCCACTCTCAGATTATTTTTGATAGACTTGAGCATAAACATTTTTTGAGATAGAATTAAAGTAATCAAATGTCTGCTTTTAATATTTGTTGTTTTCATTTACTTATAAGTATATTTTTAAAATTAAGTATAAAATGTATTAATTTATCAATAACTGCTTTTCCCCATTATTCAGACTTCACAAACATTTTGTGTCATCAGTAGAGCTACTTTTCTGACACAGTTGCTAGATCGCATTAGCTGTGTGAAATTTATTTCTATAACTTCTCACTCCCAACTAGAAATGGTTAAGATTTTGGCTTAGGTGAGGTGTCTTTCAGACAATACTTTATTTAAAGCAGCTGAGAAAGTATCTCATCAAGTAATGGGCTTTGTAAGGATTAAACTGTAAGACTTCTGGTTTTCTGAGCAAGAAACATATTTTTTTTTTTTTGAGTTGGAGTCTCTCACTCTGTCGCCCAGACTGGAGTGCAGTGGGCGCTCCTGGCCACCGCAGCCTCCACCTGCTGGGCACCGGCGATCCTTCCACCTCAGCCTTCCGAGTAGCCAGAATTACAGGCACACGCTATCATGCCCGGCTGAGTTTTTGATTTATTGTAGAGATGAGGTCTCGCCTGCCCATGTGGGTCTAGAACCCGCGGGCTCAGGCAATCCACTCTCCTCAGCCTCCCAAAGGCGCGGGATTACAGGCTGAGCCACCGAGCCTGGCAAGAAACATATGTTTAGTATTAAATTCTTATTTAAAAAAAGAGTATGGTGGAACAGCTTGGGAAATAGTGGGGAAAATGTGTGGCATCTCTTATCTTTAAGGTTATTTTAACTCATAAGAGTTTTAAAAACTGAATTGGACAGTAATTAGAATTTTTATTAAATAGAGCCTTTCATTTTGCAGTAATAAAAGTTGAGATATTTCGTTTAGATTTGCAATTATGTTTTTTGGGGAATGGTTGCAGCACATAACTGATAACTATAATTGTTACTGTGGACTGTAGGACCCTTGATCAAATAAGATTTAACTTTTTTATTTTTCTTAAACATTTACCAAGTTAAAAGGGTGGAATTTTAAAATTCTAGGGTTCTGTGAATTTGAAATTGTTGTCTCCTAATTGCTTTGTGTTATTTGTTCTTTCTTGTGAGCAGCTGAAATAAGTATTTCTGATTCATAAGCTCCTATTTTAGTGGGAGTAGGCTTACATCTTTCTCAGTTGGGTGTAATGTGTACATAGTTTGTAGTGACAAAATGATGACATGTTATCAGACTTGCAAACAGTAATTTAAAGAAAATTAATTCAGATATTTTAACTATTTGTGGTATTCCATGTAGACTGGTTTTAAAAAAATACACACAGATAAACAATTATGGAAGCTAATTTCATACTCATAAGGAGAAACTAAAATTTAGCCTTAAAATTTTTATAAATGATTAAGTATAGTTTATCTAAATCATCAGGGAATCAGTGCAGAATGTTTTTAGTTCAGTGAAATGTAATCAATATGTAATGGGAGATAATTAACCAAAGATACTAAAGGTTTTTGTTGTTACTTTATTGTTGCTCATATATGATGATAAAGAGTTTAAACTATGTAATCCCTCAACCACTAGTTTTCTTGCCCTCTGTGTTTGTTGACATTAGAAAAATGATAATAGAAAATTGTGGTAAAGACAGGATTCATTGAATTCATAACCCAAAGATGACTTGGTACCTAAAGTATATGGTTTTATTTGTTTTGCTAACCCCTTTACAGATTCCTCATGTTGACGATTAAAGGAAAATTATCTGTTTTACTAAAATTGATTTTTTTCAGATTTAAGTTTTTACATTCTTTTTCCCCTGCCTACAGAATTTATGCACACACACATTTTTGTTTGTTTGTTTGTTTGTTTTTTCTGGGCCGGAGTGTCACTGTCGCCCAGGCTGGAGTGCAGTGGCACACTTATGGCCACCACAGCCTTGACCTGCTGGGCTCAGGTAATCCTGCCTCAGTCTTCCAAGTAACTGGAACTCCAGGCACGTACCACCATGCCTGGCTGCACACTCAAGGATTAAAAAATGTAATAAAGATAACCGGGCTCGGTGGCTCAGCCTGTAATCCTGCTCCTTGGGAGGCTGAGGGGAGTGGATTGCCTGAGCCTGCGGGTTCGAGACTTGCCTGGGCAACTTGGTGAGACCTCAT
>NW_007253165.1:18918-20882 GCF_000164805.1 Carlito syrichta
CACAGTTTCCTGCTACTTTAAAATCCCTTTCCTACAGTAATATGGTAGTTGTTTCAAGGTCCACATATGAGTGAGAACATGTGATACTCATCTCTTTGTTTCTGTGCGAGATCACTCAGTATTATATACTCTAATTCCATCCACATTGCTGTGAAGTTCATGATTTTGTTCTATATGGCTGTGTAATATTTCATTGTGTATAAGTATCACATTTTTTTATCCAGAGGCGGAAGATGGGCAGGAGGGTTGCTTCCATGTTCTGCGTATTGCGAGCATGGCCGTGACACTCCAGTTTGGGTGACAGAGTGAGACTCCAACTCAAAAAAAAAAAAAAAAGTAATAAAGAGAGATTAAACAACCACTATTAAAATTTTCCAGTATAATCTTCTATACTGTTTCCTATGCCTAAACAACATATACCCATTGTTAATTTTCAAAATTTAGTTTTTGTGGCTAATTTAGTTTATTTGAAAGAGTTCAAGTACAATATTTTGAACAGATCTTGTTTGTGTATGAGGAAATAAAGCACTTTGGAGGCATTGTATTAAGTGAGACAGCAGCACGACTGAAAAGATGCTTGTCCCACATGTAAAAACCATCATGGGTACAGTAAAAAAATAAGCAATTAGAGTAAGCCGAAGGAGAAAAAAGACTGGAATTGATATTTTGAAAAGAGCGAGTCATTGCTTCAATTCTATTTTTTTTTTTTTTTGAGTTGGAGTCTCACTCTATCACCCAGACTAGAGTGCAGTGTCTGCTCATGGCCACCGCAGCCTCGACCTACCAGGCTCCGGCGATCCTTCCGCCTCAGCCTTCCAAGTGGCCGGAACTACAGGCGTGCGCTACCACGCCCGGCTAATTTTTGATTTATTGTAGAGATGAGGTCTCGCCAAGTTGCCCAGGCAGGTCTCTAGCCCGCGGGCTCAGGCAGTCCACTCACCTCAGCCTCCCAAGGTGCGGGATTACAGGCTGAGCCACCAAGCCCGGCTGCTTCACTTCTATTAATTTTCTTTTGTATATCTTCCGGAAGTTTCAAAAGTAAAAATTATTCCACATTAGCATATTTTAAGAATTGTCAAGATTTTTATTAGGTTCTTTTAGTCTAGTCATATTTAATAAATGTGATTTTAATTATATGTTACCAAGGTATGTTGGAATAAAATTCCGACATTACATGATTATAAAGTTTTATATAGTTATTCATTTGGTATCTAATTTAAAATTTTGGCTTCAGACTGAAAATATTCCTGTTGTTAGAAGACCTGATCGGAAAGATCTACTTGGGTATCTCAATGGTGAAGCATGTAAGTACTTTTTAGATTGTTTCCACTCTTAAGTAGACATTGTTTTTTCCCTGTTTCCCCTGAAATAAAGAAAATCAGGAAGATAATTTATATTTCCACTAAAATATTAACCTACCTTTAGGTGTGTCCATCTGCTCATCTTTCTTGTTACAGTGAAAGCACTGTCTTTGCTCTGAAGGTCAGTCCTCCCTTTCTTATGTGTGGATTTCATCTCCTTTCACACTTTATCTTTGTAAATTGTTATTTTTCTCTTGCATCATCAGTTTTCTACTTTCTTCCGGATCACTCCCTTTTAGAATACACAGTAAGATCTCTCATCTTCAAAAAATGTTTTTGACTTCACATTCCTACTACATATTACTCCATTTGTCTTCTCCCTATTACAGTGAAAGTTTTTGTCAGAGTTGGCATGGTATCATTGCTGCTGCTTCTTTACATCTGATTTATTTATTTAATTTTTTTTTGAGTTGGAGTCATCCAGGCTAGAGTGCAGTGACAGGCTCAGGGTCACCCCGGTGTCACCCTGCTGGGCTCTGGCGATCTTTCTGCCTCAGCCTTTCAAGTAGCTGAAACTACACACCTGTGTTACCACACCCGGCTAATTTTTTTTTTTTTGAGTTGGCGTCTCACTCTGTCACCCAGACTGGAGTGCAGTGGCTG